>NC_082426.1:900000-1006318 GCF_004011695.2 Ascochyta rabiei
ATTCAGGCGACCGCATTGCCGCAGTTCCAGGCTACGCGTACTTCAGCACGACCGTATAGTGCGCAAGCAAGCGGCGCACCGCAACCACCAGACTTCCTAAACGAGGCCGAACTACATGTCTTCAACAAGATCAAGGGAGAGCTGGAGCCTACAAAACTCGAGGTGCGTGGATCAAGTTGCTTGGGAGGCGGCCTAGAAGTCCGGGCGAACGGTGTACGCAGACTTGTTGAGACGCACGTCATCTACCACAAAGTGCGATGCTGCCACCACCGGGTCTGCCCACCGTGAGACTCGGGGCCGGAGAGCTGAGAGCGGTAAACCGACGGAGCCGAACCGACCCGGGCGACAGTAGCAGCAGAAGCTGCACACGCCGTGTTGTGGGAATGGCACGCTGACTAAAACTCCCAGGTCCAAGACATCAGCGGCGGCTGCGGCTCCATGTATGCGATCGAGATTGAGTCGCCGAAATTCAAGGGCTTGACTGTGATTAAGCAGCACAAGCTGGTCAACCAGGTGCTGAAGGAGGAGATTGCACAGTGGCATGGTGTTCAGCTGCGGACGAGAGCGCCGTAGAGATGGGTGCCAGGTCATGGACGAGCTGTAAGAATACTGTAACACTCATGTATGCCGGGGAATTGATTTACGATGGCAATTCGTTGATGGCAGTGAAATGCGATCTTTTGGCGAAGATATATTTGTTGATACGATTTCGATGATGAACCTTGTATTGAGAGATAATGCTGACTAAATTCGGTATTTGTAAACTCCATGTTTGGTTGTGGTTCTTCTCAGGCGATGGATGCGATGGTATTATTATACGGTCCTTCAGTGATAGACGAGCACGACGCAAGCGAAGCCACTACGAAGAAGTATGGTACCAAGAACAGCGAGTGGAAGCTGGTGGTGAGATTGGTCGAGAAAAAGATGGTCCAAATTGATGCTGTGGTAGAGTTGTAAAATTGTGTCGCGCTCAAACTATGTTTCAACACCACAGAAGTTTTTACGCTACCAGACACGCTCTATGATAGAGTATAAAGAAATATCTTCCCTCGTCCATTCTGCCTCGCATCTTGTCTCTTCACACACACATTCACAATAACATTCACCACCCAAAACCCACGATCCCAACCCACCATCCACAATGAACACAACTCACAACACCCACCAAATCCCCTACGATTCCGCAACCCTACCAGACGGCAGCAAAGTCCTGATTTCGCAAGCCCAAATGGCCTCCTGGAACATCGAGACACTGCAGCAAGCCGCGCGCATCACAAGCTGGAACGCCTCGACTGGCGAATTCGTCTTCGCCCAGGAGCCAGCCCACACGCAGAGCAAACTGAGTCCGAAGAAGACTCTTGCTGCAGCCAAGCGCGCGCTCCAGCGGTGCCAGGCCAGCGTCGCCGCAGCCAACGCTGCAGGTGGCTGTGCGGCGACTCCCTCCCGGGCTGAGCAGATCCTGGGGACCTCCCGGCCAGGGCTGACGAGACCGTCTGTATCCTCGTTGCCGCCGTCTTATGCGCCGGATCTGCAGGATGGAAGTCCTCCTGTGGCGGCATCTTCGACTGCGTGCGGGTCTAACGCTGGGGCCTGCATGTTCTTGCTGGTGCTCGTCCTTCTGTTTCTCGTCCTGTATACGGGCAAGGAGTACTTTGTGCGAGAGCCGGCCACGCATGAGCGTCTGGGCCGGTTGCTGATGGAGGGTGTCTGTCGCGATGTTAGCGTGAGGGGGTGTATGGAGCTGGTTAAGGAGGGGAGGGTGGCGAGGGCGAGATGGTTGTGAGAGAGGTCTTGATTGAGCGCGCTTGAGCTTTGATTGAGAATGTACGGAACTGAGACTTTGATGACGACTGTTCTTGTGTGAAGCTTGATCTCTTTAGCTGAAGACACATATCGCTGGACCATGGCTTTGTCCATGCATTCCCTTGACATGAACCATGGCTCTACTCACACCAAAATCTCACTGACCCAACGTGATACTGGAAACGAATAAAATGTGATGGCCTGCAAAGGCTCTATTCAAACTTCGTATCCAGTTCTATCATCCTAGTTCTACACAAGACACTCCACAAACACTCCTGAAAAGGCGTCAATCCATCTAAACTTATCAAGGGAACGATCGATTGAGTCCTGACATCTCACACGTTCACCAACCTCACCCACAAGTAAACGTCAACAACACATTGAAGCATCGCAAACGCATTGCTCAACAAACTCCCATTCAATTCCATCATCTCTCAGCGGTACAGCATTGCCGCGCCCAGGGCCCTACATCCACGCTCTCAGTGGTAGTTCCTCTTTTCATCCTCCGGCCACACGCAGCAGAGACTCGCGTATCGACAATGGAGACGTTTCCGGTACTATGGATCCTAGATGTGGATCCTGAATATCGGACCGCCAGCACCCACATCAATCTCCCTAGCGTGTGTGATCTCGAGTCAGTTCTGACTGACCGATGCTAGGTATCGAATATAGGCAACGACGGTGAAAATGCCGTCAGCGACATAGATTGTGATGGTCCGTAGGATTCTTTGTATTGTCTTGATAACGAATGTCTATCTCAGATACTTTGGGAGTCCTCTATGCATCGCTCATCTCATAGCGTTCAGAGTTCCAGGAGGGGTGTGATTGAGCAGGGGATGAGGATTAGCTGCCGATGTGCAGTGACTCGAAGATGAATATTGTGTTCGAACAATCGACTCTCCACCGCATTTTGTGAGAGTGGGGCAAGACAGAGAAACTGTGGGACAAAACTGACAATCATCGAGGCTCGCATTCGTTCTATCTGTGCGTTTTTGACCACGTTAAGCCCCGCCATGGTCGCTTTCCAGGAGTTACACTGCACTCAGACGTAACAAATAGCCTCCAATACTCAATCGCTTGTTATATAAAAGGTATCCAAACACGTGTGCGCACTCGATATGCCTTGTAATCGTCGCCGAAGAATTGGATAAGGTGTTTCTCTTCGTCTGCTTCGTATCAGTAAGGTGTCCTCGCAGTGAAAAGTAGTAAACTTACGGTTGATTCTTGTCTTGAAGAAGTACCACAAGACTCCAGCATAGGCCAGAGTGCATAAAGTGTTCCCAAGCATGACTTGGGTGCCAATGCCCCACCAGAAGAAGCCAAAGTACGATGGATGGCGGAGGTAGGCATACAACCCACCCGTGACAAGCTCATGGCCCTCGTTCTTGCTCGACTGAACCGTGTGGTTGAAGTTTGTGCCCGCTTGCGCCATGGCAATGCTCCTGACCACCTGTCCCACCAACACCATGGCAACGCCCAACAGTATAACCAACGGCGAATGAATCTTCGACTGCCACTCAGAAAAGAAGTAAGACGTGATCAAGGTCTCGACGAAGGCCGTTGTGTGCGCAATTCGGTACTGGCTGCCATTCGTGAGGAGATACGATGCTACGGAAGCGCTCGGTGTGTTGTACGCGGCTGTAGTGTAGAACTCGAGGAAGTGAAAGACAGAGAGGGCACCGAGGAAGAGAAACGGCCGCCAAAGGTGGCTGCCATGGTATGCAAGCTGTGCTGCAAGAAGGAAACCAACCATCGCAGCGTTGCCCAAGATAAAGGCACGAAGCCCAATGCCTGCGAGTGAACGCTTTCCAGTGGGAAAGAACTCTGCCGGGACATAGTTGGCAGCTTTGACCTGCACGTTCGAAGTCTCCCGCGCGCGCACGCTGGCGTCAAGCTCTGGAGTCCACTGACCCTGCTGTGCGGGGCGATTCACAGGGAATGAGATGTTGTCGTGTGACGACGTCGCTGATCCATTCGAGGCCATGTTGTTCCGCGATAAGAGAGAAAGGTACAGCTGAAGGGAATGTACAAGAAGCCTACAGCATGATCAGAAGAAGTAATAAAATGCGCGCAGTGTACGAGAACAAACTCGAACAATATCAAGACCGCAAGGGCTGTCCTGCCATTGTTCAGGCGCGTTCGCGAGGCGCATGAGATCATTTGCTCTAGGCTGCATCAAGCCTGGCGTGGTTATATAATCAACCATGATACTCCAGGTCTCGGAACGCGAAACCTCAGGCCTCAGAACGCGAAACCTCAGGCCTCATATGATAGGCACGATTTCCGACCGGCGCGCTCCTGCCTGAGGTTGATAAACAAGGCCACTCCGTTGTTTATTCAGACATCACCAATATGGGTCTCTCAGAGAACAAGCAGCGCATGGCTCGTGGCGAGCTGTACACAGCTTTTACCCCAGAACTAACCGCAGAGCGTGCACGTTGCAAACACGCATGCGCACGCTACGCCAGCGCTGGCGAAGCCTCGCGTCGAAAGCTGACCGAGCTCTTCAGAGAGTGAGTTCGTCTTTCCGCCTTTCCAGGAACCCCACACCGTCTCATGCTATCACCAGCATCATCCAAGACAGGACTGCACTGCCGCCTCTAGCAGCAACGCCAGAGCAGGACGATGTGCTGTTCGAAGACGACCCTTGGATCGAGCCCCCACTAGCCATGGACTATGGCTACAACGTGCGCCTCGGCAAGAACGTTTTCATAAACTTCAACTCGGTGTTTCTGGACACTTGTTTGATCACGATTGGTGATCGTACACTTGTTGGTCCCAACGTCTCGTTCTACTCCGCCACGCATCCGTTGGATCCAGTGATCCGCCAGGGAACACGCGGTCCGGAGCTTGGGAAGGAGATCCATGTTGGACATGACTGCTGGATTGGTGGGAACGCTGTCATCCTTCCCGGAGTCACGATAGGCAGAGGTTGTGTTGTGGGCGCTGGCAGCGTGGTTACCAACAACGTCCCAGACTTCATGGTTGTGGCAGGTAATCCGGCTCGTATCGTGCGGAAGGTCGAAACCCAAATGGACCCCACGCAGAGTGGTACCGAACGGAGCGGTTGGCCCGGCCCCGGCGAACAAATGGATGGTGCTGAGGTGCACATGCCGAAGATGCCAGAGGCCAACATGCAGCTACAATAAGGGTCCAATGCCTGGGACATTGTTGAGCGCTTTGCACGAAGCTACAAAGTGAAATGAAAATTCATCCACTCTGATCCCGATGCAGGGCCGCGCTTCAACAAAGACTTTGCATAAAGCCGAGAGACTGCGCAGTGCTTGCGCGCGACTGTCGATCTGTGTCGTGTCGTGCTCAGCCTGTTGTCGATGACATTGGGAAGTGTAGCCGACGGCTCGAACCGCACCTCGCATGGCCCACCTTCATATCGACAAGCATGACAGCGGGGTAGAGGCCCCAAACAGAAAAGTGCATCTCTTGCACCTCTTGCACACTCCTGCACAAAAGAATTGATGCACTTGCTTCTGCCGCTTCGTATGCGTCGCATTCCTACTTGCAGCTGCATTTGTGCCTGCGAAGGGCAACTCCTGCGACTGACGAGCGCTTCTGAACCTTGTGAAACAACAGCAATGTGCTCTGCAGTCGCCCATGTGTGTGCGGCTCAAAATGAAGTGCAGCTTGCGCATCGCGCACCATACCACGTCTGTCACCTCAGAGCGAGATAGAGAGCGAAACCCGACTGTGTCTGGGGCATGGAACTCTTTGACCCTCACTGCCCAACGTGCATTGACCACCGGGCAGGACTAAGGTTCGAGACAAGACTCGATGATGTTCGGCAAGCTTCGCGTGCCAAGACAGACGAAACTGATCCTCAGACGCCATCAAAACAATGACATCTGAACACAAAACAGGTTCGGCAGCTGCATCTAATGTTCGAACCAGGTGCACCTAGCGAGATGCCGTATTTTTGTCTGGAATTCTAGCCTCAGCACGCACTGCCCGCCGGAGCATGGCACAACAGGAGTCGCCTGATGCGTTGCCTGGTACACTACGAGGCTGTCACCTCAAGCAGTTTACTGCTTCCAGAACAACAGCCAAGCCTCTGCAAGCGGCCCCGTTCCACATCGCAGCCCCGTTTGATACGATGACTGCAATCTCACGGGGCGTTCATGCGTTTGGGCAACGGCGCGCGATTCAACATTGGACAGGTACAAATATCTCGACTTCCTGCACTCATCATCTCATCATCGGACAGGTTCCAGCATCATCACTGACAGGCTACTAATTTCTATTTCGCATCTTTCAACTTACTTCCTTTAAGCGTCTTTAATATACAACCGGTTGATCCGACACACTACAGTCACCATGAAGTACATTCTCATCGCCTCTCTCCTCTCCTCCGCAGTCCTTGCTGCTCCCCTTGCCCAGCAGGGTAACGGCAACGGTAACGGCAATGGCAGAAACCAGCAGGGCGGTACCACTCAGCAGCAGGGCGGTACCACTCAGCAGCAGGGCGGTAACACTCAGCAGCAGGGTGGTACCACTCAGCAGCAGGGTGGTGGCCAGACACAGCAGCAGGGAGCACAAAACGTGAACACTGGCGCTGGCTCTAATGCTCCTGGTGCTAACGGCCAGCCGCCCACTTCTGGCGACCTCGCCACCGCTGTCGCCAACTGGATGGCCGACACTTCCATGGTCTCCAGCTTCCTCAACAATGGTGCCAGCATCCAGAACAACGCTGCCTTCAAGCAGGCTGCTCTTGTCGCCTACAACGCTGAGGTCGACGAGCTGAACCACAAGGCCATCATTGATGCTGCCAACAGCCAGCAGCCCAACGTCCAGGCCGCCAACTCCACCCTTGCCACCGGTGGTGCTTTCCAGGATGTCGTCAACAAGCTCCAGATCATGTCTGTCCAGGGTAAGGCTGCCGCCAACAACATCGACTTGATCAACCAAAACCGTTGCACCAACGTCCTCCCCAACATCGATGCCTACATGGCCTCCACTGGCTCCAGCTCTCGGGCTGTCCGTCCCCAGGTCTGCGACCAGACTGGTGTTGCTGGCGGCGTCCAGAGCCAAGGCCCTACTCAGCCCGGTCAGGCTGCAGGTACTCCTCAGGCTGCCTTCGCCGCCGCCCAGGCTCTCCAGCAAGGTACCGGCAACGGCCAGCTTGATCTCCAGACCAACGGCATCCCCGCTGCCCAGGCTGCCGCTCAGGCCGGCAACCCCGCCCCCCAGGCTGGTGCCGCCACCGGCCAGCAGAATGGCAGTGAGTGAAGCGGAATGTGCTGCAACTTTCGCGGCTGACTTTCTTTAGATGGTGCAAACACAGGTGCGGCAGGAAACACCGGCGCGCAAGGTGCTACAGGAGCTAGTGAGTTGCCTCGTCTGATTTTTGAGAATGGTATTGACGACCGAAAGCCGGCCAGCAGACACCAGGACAGCAGACACCAGGACAGCAGACGGCGAACGGCCAGCAATCCGCGAACGGCCAGCAATCGCAAGGACAGCAGACGGCGAACGGCCAGACAGGCACCAACGCCCAGGGCACTCAGGGAACTAGTAAGCCTCCAGTGCCTCTTTTATGCAAAAATCATCGCTAACTTCACCCAGACGGTCAGCAGACTGGTAACGCGCAAGGCACACAGACTCAGGGCGGCGCTGCCGCCGCTGGTAACCAGCAGCAGGGCGCCAACTCTCAGGGCGGTGCCACTGGTGCCCAGTCTTCTGCTGCTGGTAACGGTAACGCCTCAGGTGGTGCTGCTACAGGTGGTGCTGCTACAGGTGGTGCTGCTACAGGTGGTGCTGCTGCAGGTGGCGCGGCTGCTGGTGGTGCCGCTGGTGGCAAGAAGGGCAAGGGCAACAACTAAACATCTCTTCATGACGCTAGCGGGGAAGTGAGGGCGTTGTGACTGGCTCACGGATCGCGTTCTCTGCACGATGGATGAAGGATGATGGATAACGGTCACTTGTTCTTGATATTGAATTATGTAATGGTGGATATGAGTATGCGCCGAAGGGAGAAAGCGTAACTATCCAAGATGCTGAACAGTTTTCCAATAGAGGTAATTAGTTTGCCTTCACAAGATGCTTCTCTGTTGACCACTTTGCGTGTCTCTGTCATGTGATCTCTTGTGTTTCATCGAAGGAGTTGCTTCTTCGGTTACAGAACGAGGTGTCCGCGACTCGCTGAGAGTTTCATCATTGCGACCAACTTCTAATCACGTCTGAGACAGCTCTCGTGTCGAATGTCCACGATCGATGCTTGGGCAGACCCAGCGATGACCATAGCCTGTACGACTATCTGCCACCAGGCTTTCTGCAAAGTGTGAGGATGATCAGCCGACACACACAGACGGTGGACGAAATAATGCTTGAGATGTGCGACAGGCCTGGTGACAATGCGGTGAGCAAAGCAAGGAGATGTTAGTGATGTCATTGGATCTCCCTAGCATGGACATGCGAGTTTCGAATCCATGGGCTTGCGTGCTCTCCTGGCGGTTGTAGCTACGTTGTTGGCATTGTTCTACGTGCTGACTCGAACACAGCGCATCACTTCTGATACACCAAAATATCGTAGATGCGAGTCACACCTGGCATGTCAGTTTCTCATGTCAATGGAGTCGTGCACTTACCCGTCGATAGGTATCGTTTGTCTCGGTGCTGGTAGTCCGCATCATTGAACGATCCTTGTCATATCCCTGAGAAAAACCGACAGGGCTCGAGAACACCGAGGATTCAAGCAAGACAGACAACTAAAAGGCGCTGAGAGCTTCGCACAGATTGTCGTTCATCTTGATGTGATGCACTGATTGAGCTTGTGGCCCAGTCTGTTCTATTGTCGCACTCTCTGATCATGTTGCCTTTGGACGGAGTGTGACGCTGTGCTACACAGGATGAGCACTGTCTGGTCATGTCCACGATCAAAGAGACGCAACATCTGGGCAGTTCAGTGAGGGCTATAGGGTCTTTTTACGGAGGAATAAGTTGAACCCTTGTCTTGATCGTCAATAATTGTACAGAGGTCTTATCGCCATCGCACGTTGTGCATTTTCGTTCCATTGAAAAGGCCTGAACATTTTCACTGACAGTATAAGGATGATTACAGAAGGTAGGAGAAGCAACGGTTGAAATTTGTAAAGTTTCTTTATTAGTCGACAACTGTGTCATCGTATGGGAACCACCGACGTAGTATGTGAACGGGCTGAGCATGTGGACAGGCTGTGCGCTGGGCTCACAGTGAGGGTTGAGTGAGGCATTCCATCGTAGAACTGATGTCGTGGTTTGCCTGATCATAGCAAAACATTGTCCAAAAAGTCCAGCTCATTTGTCGTCACTGTCCTTGCAGTTATAGGGTACAACACCACCCATTTCCTCCTTCCAGTGTTCGGTGCGTCCAGTCTTTTGGGAAGAAGACCTTAGATTCCTTGCTGGCCTCGAGGAAGCCGGGGACTGATACTATGTCGTTGATGATTTTGTGAGGGAGTCCTGTCGTGAGCAGCAGTTCGAGGAACTTGCCATCTTGATGATTGTGTTTGCCAATTGATGTGTTATTGAAGTTGAGAATTATGATACTTCTATAGGAACTGATGGCCTGGATGATGAGAGGAAGATGTAGGTTTGGTAGATTTGGAGGGTAAAGAAGTAGAGGCTAGGGAACCAGAATCGGCTTTTCATACCCAGTACAGCTCCTCGACAGCCAGAAAAAGGGGACTGATGAAGCGAGGTGCCGCTAGTAGAGGTTTGAAAACAGTTGAGAGAGGTTTTGCGGTCATTGTATTGTCGAGAAGTGCTCAGGGGGTGCTCTTCTCTTACACACCCTCGATCTCTCTTCCCAATCTACCACCCACACATCTCTGCCCCTACCATAGCAATCCGTTTGCCCTTATGCCACAGTTATCCATCTATAATACCTCCGGCTTAATAGCCTTCTTGTCAATTACCTCTATGTCGTCTTAGGTACACACTTATACAATTGTTTCGAACGTACAAGAGGTCACATGACGCTTCTGCTAGCTTCGGTGATCCCAAAAAAAAAAACTGTCCAGCAGGAGCGGTCCCAATTCACTGTTGAACACAACCATCGAGTTCTCTCGATCGCCACAGACAATGGCGAAAGCCTTTGTGGTCTCAACGTGCGTTTGCTAAGGCCAACAACTATGGTGACACAGTCGACCAATCTCAACATCCAAAATTCGCAAGTGACCAGGTCAGTGTCTGTACCGTCAGACAGCTCGACAAACTGAGGTCACTTGCACCGAAAACTTATCAGCGCAAGGAAAGCAAGGTACCTGAGACAAATCAAGGCCTACGATGGCGTCGGACAAAGCCAAATACGCCGTCCAAGTCATCAATCGTAGCGGACATCAACTCAACCGGTACCAACGACGGTGTTTCAGGCACTATCTATGATGCAGAAGAAAGGTGCATGTTCAAAACTACATCAGACAATGCCGATTCAGAGTCGGAACATGCCGACAACCAAACTGTTTCGACGTCGAAAAAACCTCGGCGCCAGTGGAAGAGTATTATAAGCATGTTCTTTATCTCAATAAGAACTATCACTCACTAACCCCAGCGTCAGCGATTTAAACAAATCCCAATATTGCTAAGCTACTAACATCTCCCTAAAGATAGTACAACAGCGCTTTAGGCCTAGCTAGATACACTAGATCAGTGTATTAGCAAAGGCAAAACAACCCTAGACAACGTTAAACGCACTACTAATTGTACTAAATGCTTTATCAATGCGCCTGTACTATCAACTCCTGCGCTATGACTGACAGATCCTTTAGCCATTACTGGCCTTTAGAGTCCTCAAGCTGTGTCTAGAGGTATCCATACTACTTTTCTTAGGGTCGAAATGCTGCAATTTACAAGTTTCGAACCTTGTACTTGCCATCGATTATCTGTGTCTAGAAGTCTTCAGCAAATATCAAGCAGTTATTTAACATTAGTATAAGGCGTGGTGTTAACCTTACCGCCTATCGGCGTATAGGACGTGCTCAGGTCTTCACTGACTAAATCCGTATACTTCAGCGGCATGTAATCTCCATCTGTAATGTCTAGAGGTATTGATGGCACTTTTAATGGATTTAAAGCGCTAAAATTGGGGATTCAAACCTTATACTTGCAATCTTTAGTGTGTACCTGGAGGTCCTGAGCAGAACTGAAGCAGTCATTCAATGTTATTAGCATGCGTTGTATTCCTTTTTCTTACCTACCTCTAGGCTGAAAAGATTTGTGCAGAGCTTCACTAACTAAACCTGTATTTTTCGGGCATTCTGTATGTATACGCAGTGTGGCCTGATACTTGTATGGCTCCCAGCGCGTACTAAGGAATGGTCCGCCGGATGTCATCTCAGCAGCAACCACCAAACCTCATGTTTCTCATTTTGAACTTTGCCTGAGATTAAGCTTGCACCCATGAACATCCGGGAACTCCACTGGAGATCAAGGAATCAGATGCATCGGTGGAAGTGCATCCTTACCAATTGGCTGCAGTGGGACGCATGGGACACAGAGTTGAGCACCACAGCCCGTTACTTCTCGCCTTTGAATCAAATCTAGGCATAACGCTTACAATCATCGGCAAGTGTTCTATGTAATCATCAAGCATTTCAAGCTGATTAGTTAACCTAGCACTTTTTTGGTCTTCGGATTGATCAGAAAAAAGTTCTGGCGCGCCTGCTCTGCTTGTGCTTCCCCGAGCATTGATCCCAAGCTGGACGGAGGCGCAAAGCCCAGGCCCAATAACACCAGCAAAAGTGTGCACTTTTCGTAAGTGATACTATCGGATTGCTTCACTGCCGCAGGAGCTGAACACTGACAGACACCGACAGCATGTTCTGCCTGGACGGTCATGGTCGAAGTATCCACTAACATTTCGGCACTGCACACACCGCGGCCCAGCTTCAAGACTTCGACGTAGTCATCACGACATAGGGGAAGGTCCGTACCCAGCACAAAATGATGACTGATCTGCATAAAAAATGGCAGAAGTGGCTTGAGAAGTGCACAAAGTACGACCGACCGGAACTTAAAGAGCTATTACTTTTCGCCATAGTCTGGTCGCATACCGTACTCGACGAAGCACACATTGCTTCAAACTCATTCACTGCCATCTTCAAGGCTGTACTTGCACTGAAGAGAGGTTGTCACATTGCAATGATAGGAAAACCAAGACAGAACTCTGTGATTGACCTCCAAGGCATCTTGGCTTTTCTACACGTCCAGCCGTGGAACAATCCTCACAGGTTCAAAGAGGAAAGTTCCGTCTATCCTAACCACTCGTTACGCAGCTAACCTCTCAAGGCGTTTCGGTCCGCAAGCACTGAAGACAAAGCATGGCGGTGCTGATGGCGAAAAAAACCACGCGGCACATTCTAATCACCTCACCTTTGCTTTCTATCGCCCTTTGTTTGAAAGTTGGCGACAAATTCGAAGGCCGAGAGTTCGCTACATTCGAACGTGTTGCATCAACATGGGTTACCCAGGAGCTCGACAGTGAGCAGCGAAGCTACCAAGATGTCGTTCGACATCTGTAGTATCCTCCAGCAAGAGAGGAACGACTGAGGGCAAAGAAATTTCGCCTTCCTCTTGGCAATATAGAAAAGTACGCATTCCTTCACATTATGGTCGAGGCACGCCTTGCCTGTATCCACCCAACTTGCGTCCGGGCACGTTATAACGATGTCGACAGCACAAACACAGAAGATGTTCTAAGCGCCCTTCCTGAAGATCTGGTCCAGGCACTTTTACCGTGAACATTTCAACAATATGAAGAGGCTCCCACCAAACACCTTGATGAAGGATAACTACAATCACTTATGAAACGTCGCGACGTGTTCGCACGCCCTCAACACAGTGAAATATAAGCAAGAAGAAACTTAAAATTGTACACAAAGGAGCTGGTATTCGGTCTTGCAGTGAATATATCTGGGTTGGTATGGTATGCGGTGCAACATCAGATGCCGCCTACAATATATTCCTTAGCACGCTCGACTCACCCCTTCCTCCCCTCCCTGATACCTTTCAGGAAACCCTCGTACGCTGGCTTCTTGTTGTACTGTTCATCCCACACGAGCGCGGCGCCCTCAGTCTTGAAAACGCCCGGGATCCACGAGTACTTGTCCGAGATTCCCCAAATCGTCATACCGACACAACGCTTCACGGCGATACAGGAGCGTGCGATGCGCTCGTACGCCTGGGCCTGGACTTTGAGCTTCTCAGAGGTCGCGGGCGTGTTCATGCGCACGTCGATCTCGGTGTACGCGACGTCGACTCCGAGTGAGGACGTGGCTTTCAGCGCGGCTTCGAGCGTGCCCTGGTCCGGCACCGCACCGGGCGCGGTCGGTGTGGCTTCGCTTGCGAGGTGAGCTTGGTAGCCGACGCCGTCAATCTTCACGCCGTAGGACTGCACGAGGCGCACGATGCGGGCTGCGCCTGCGGTCTTGGCTCCGTTGTACTCCAGGTTATAGTCGTTGTAGAAGAGCTTGGAGCCCTTTGCGTACTTGGCTGCTAGCCGAAAGGCAATGGGGATGTAGGCTTCGCCGATGGTGTCAAGGAAGACGCTCTTGCGGTACGTGCCATCTTCGTTCAGCGCTTCGTTGACTACGTCCCAGCGGGTGCAGGACTCCTTCCACCGGCCGGCAACGGTCTTGATGTGGTTCTCCATGATGGAGATTAGCGTTTTATTGTCGAAACCGCCGCCCGAAACCCAGGTCGGGAGCTGGCTGTGCCAGACGAGCGTGTGGCAGTGGATTTGCTGGTCGTATTTCTTGGCAAAAGCGACGACTTGGTCGCCGCCGGCGAAGGTGAAGTTGTTACGAGATGGCTCGGTCGACTCCCATTTCATGGCGTTTTCCGGCGTGACTGAGTTGAAGTCCTGGTCGATGATCTTGGGCTCGGCGGGCTCATCGCGGATTGTCAACGCTGTGCCGATGAAGTTGCGTCCACGGTCACGGAAGGCCTTGTAGAGACTGGTTTCCTTGGGCTTCGAGGTGCTCCTTGGAAGTGTTAATACATGTTTGCAAGGTCAGAAGTTGTAGCTTACGGAGCGGCCAAGACCGAACCGGCCAACGCCAGAGATGCGACAATGCTCGAGAAATGCATGTTGCTTCTCTTGCCAGTTCAATTGATGATGTGGAACAGGAAGTGTTTCAGCAGCTTGCGCGTCCTATATACATATTGATCGAGGCATCATCTTCAGTGCGTGTGCTTCGACCGGGTTGGCGGAGTACCTTTAACCGGCACAAATCGTCACAATGTGCCAGACGAGGCTGATCAAGACACATGCCCGCCTTGGGCCTCGGGTGGAAGCGCGGGGCGGGGATGTTCTTGGCATTTGATATGCGGATCGAAGCACAATTCCTCCGCGCAGGACGTCGAGATCACGGCCAATAAAGATAAAGACCAAGATCAGGTACATCTATCCCCGAGTTTTTGCTGTGCAGGCTTCAAGAGTGTTCGCCTTCGCACACACAAAACGAGTGTAGGTTTTGGGTTTGTGGACGGTTCCTGGATGGATGAAGTTAATGCGCCACCACATGCGCCGTTGAAAGCCCTATGGGGCATTTACCCCGGCTAAGCCGCCTCGAATGTCTTGGCTATGCTACCCTTGGGCTGATGAGGGAGGTGTTTGATCTGCCATTGTAGTAATTCAGCCTTTTAGCCGGGTGGCTTTTTCCAGTGTCCAGGTGAACATTACGAGGCGTGCGTTGATCATAACAGCAGGATGTAGCTTTCCAGGGAATTTGAGTTTCCAGTGGACCTCCACCGACAAGCCTTTTGACATTCTTCTTTCATGCCCAATGTCAAGACAATGGACTTCAGTCGATTCAACCGACGGAGCTTGTGATTGTTCCAGCTGTACATCGACCTCCGAAAGACGAGAGCTGTGTTGTCACTTCCGTAAACCTTGTCCATCTCGCTCGGATATTCAGTCGTTACACAGTTACATACAGCATCCGGTGGCCATGTGTGTTTTAGTCGAGAAAGGCATGTCAAAGCATTCACCAGATCTCGAAGCATGATATTTGTCAAAGGATTTTGAACTTTAGCATACTTTGATCCGTTTTCGCATTTTTTTTGTTGCGCTCCAACATGGTCTTACGGTTGCTTTACAGTACTAACCCGCGAGGCGTGAAAGACTGACTTCCTGCCTACAGTCGTGGCACACCTTGGACGTTTCGATGCACACCTGTCGGAGACTGATCACATACTCATATACTTCAATAGGACTGCGTATTCGTGATCGCCGTTGGTTGGTATTGGCGTTCGTTGGGATGCGAAGCTCGTTGTTGAAGGGTTAAGGCCATCAGATCGGCTATGCTGCTTTGGGCAAGGTGTCCACCCCGCACGCACATGAAGCTCCGGTTTCGTTATACACTGCTCATGGAATGTTTTCCTAGGTCTCGTGAAGCACTGGATCTAACCTTAAGATCTTATCTCGAGCGAGCCCAGTGGTTCCCTTGGATTAGAGACAGTCTACCGAAGCATTCATCTCTTTCAA
This sequence comes from Ascochyta rabiei, assembly GCF_004011695.2. NCBI lineage: Eukaryota > Fungi > Ascomycota > Dothideomycetes > Pleosporales > Didymellaceae > Ascochyta > Ascochyta rabiei. Next base: position 915,281 of record NC_082426.1, read on the forward strand.
CCCCATCTAAGGCTACTTGTGTTGAATAATGAGATAAAAGCAGAAGTGCGTTGACCAAATGATCGAATACTAAAGGATAAGAAATCTACGTATGTCCAGAGTCATCTGACCGTGCGCGTCAGCAATTTATTCCATGCTGACGCGCCGATGCTAGGGCAACTTTTCCCACGTATCGCTAGTTTCAACCTGGACGACGTTCCAAAGATACCATAATGCTGTGTCACCTTGCGAAGATATGTGATTAGCTTTGAGACTAATAGCCTCCAGGTGTTTAGAGACAGTTCAAGGATGGCTATCTCAAAGCGTGGCAGCCTCACTTCAGGAGAAACGGTTTACCTGATCATATCTCTCTGTTGTTCATTGCTAGCAATAAGCTCGTCATTTAGAGAATTTTTGAATAGTGATATAATCTGCATGAGTGTGCGACCTCTAGCGAATCAAATCGACCTATAGTAGTACTGCCTTAGAACGTAAACAGAAAGGCTTAAAGAGTCCTCAATCAACCAATCAGACCCCCTTATTCAACGACATTGCTGCATTTTCAGAAGGAATTAACATAGCTTAGCCTGACCTTTCGTGCAGCAGACCGTGGATAGATAAGCCTGTGCCGCCACAGCCTGATGGACTTATGTTAGTTTCCCTCAATTATCAATTAACATGTCACACGCGACAAATCTACACGAGCAGGAATGTGCGTAATCGATGACCTATTCTATTCTTTCTGTCGACAGAACTGCACCGTCTAAGCAAGAGAGTTCCGTTCCAGCAGACTGCATTGGTCTAGCAGAATGGGATGTGTCGCCACAGCCACCCCGGAAGAGTAGACTTGCTCTCTATGGCAAACTTGCTTTTTTGATCTTCCCTGTCGCATTTCTAGGTCAGTTTTTGATACCCTATAACGAAAAAGAATGAAGCGGATAATTTCCCAAGCTTTTGCTGCTGCTGCTTACAGCTTTCTTGGGAAACCCATTTCAGAACACGGCGCCATGTTACAACGAATTATGCTCCTTGGCCCTACTCTCTTTCCCTTGACTATTGCCGCAATTGGAGGCCACAGCCTGAGAAACGTTTCGCTCTGGAGAGCATAGCGAGGCTTGACAGTTGGCGTACGCAGCACTATTGATGCTTCCAGGTTTCGTTGCTGACAAGAGGCTAGGTGTTTGAGAGCCTGCACAGAAGCTAAAGCTTTGTCAGCGCTGTAAGCTTTGATGTTTCTCTTCGCTCGTTAAACTTTCTTTCTTTCGCTATTCTAATGTTTTGGTCACTTTCCCCGCTCGGGGGTCAAAGCTCTTTGCGCCTACTGTCGGAAGTCAACTCTACTGTCACGACATCACGACAGGTATACTACCCGAACCCTGACGCCATAAGTTAATTCCCGTTAGTCAGCTTCAAACACCTCAATTGAGTGAGCGCTATTATCTCTTCGAGCATTATGATTGTTAATACAACTCGAAATCCTCCTGTGGATGTCTGGAATCACCCACGACTTCAACAATTGAAGCAAGCAGACCAAGACAACGAGCTAAAGCACCATTGGATAGATGCTCAGGCAGGAGAGCCTTTCGAATTTACGTATTTGCTGAGTCTTGCCATCTTGGGCCTACAGATTGACACTACTGCAAAATTTGCAGTACCATAGCACATGTATGTTGACTGCAAAGCTCATATGCGAGCCACTGGCAGTGACATCTACAAGATCTTCCGCAATACGTTCGGCAGTAAGAAGGACAATACTTCATACCAACTTTGGCCGTTCGTGCCGTATTTCTCTAGCACTCCTCCATTTACGTCTAGTCTGCTGTTTAACAGATCTTTCCTGGGGACAAACTCTAGGATCCAATACGAGAGCAGCTTTTTTCTCCTTAGTCCTTACAACACAACAGGTGATAATGCAAGTGTACCTGCAGGATGTGTGTTTTACGGCACCAAAGATCAAGATTCGCGACATCCAGTAGCTTTGTACAAGTGTTCGCTTCACACCCTCGGGCTAGAAGCTAACGTTTTTTGCGAAGCTGCTTCGTGTCGTACCGTCCAGCTACGGTGGCCTCTAAGTCCACGGCCCAAACCATTGGAAGCTAGTGATATCCTGATTCATCTCAATGATTCATCGTGGAACATCCTCGATACTTCTGTTATTGAAGGCTTCCTGGAATGCTTCTCGTCCATTTACGGAATGATCGCCTCAACTTCGACCCATCCCATTGACGATCATATTTACGGAGATTTGGAGCCATCTATGTCCGCTGGACACAAATGGAGTACAATACCTGACAGTCAGATCTCGAAGCACTTGACGGAGACACTCGACGCCTACTGGGAATCTAGCCAATAGACTGATACAGCAACACGCACAGATCCCTTTGTACTGTCTTCAATCAAAAACACTGCGAAAGGCTCGATATAGAAAATTCTCAGACTCGCATGAGCTCCGTGTTTGCTTGGAATATCGGCAGAAGCCTCAAACACCTCAGCAGAGGAGAGGACTATTCCTCGCGAAATTAGTTCAGATATCAATGAAGGCCAAACGTCTCAGCATCCATACCCCTCTTCCTCAACCCCTCAACGCTCTGCGAATGGTATCTTGCGGGAGGCCAGCATGAAGTGTGAGAATTCATATCAAACTCGCCTCGGCGATGCGCAAGTACTGGTAGTTGGGCGACTCGGAGCTAGTTCTGCGAAAGCCCTGACGGTACAATTTGTCGCCCATGATGGCCTGGTAGGCGTTGCGTGATGCAGTGAAACCAGAGTCTGCAGCTGGAGGGTCCCAATGTAAGAAAGCGAGTGTAGAGCTTTGTGCAGGCTAGTAGTGGGGCTGTGCATATGATATGGCATGCACTCACCTCGTCGGCAAGGGTGTGCGCTGACTGTGCAGCTGTAGGGATTCTGCGGCTGGAACCTCCCCGGTGCATTGGGGAAAGACGAGTCTGGAACCGTTGCTTGAGCTGATGTCAAGCCACATCTCCCGTTCCGAAATTTCCACGTGGTGACAGTTGCTATAGGCAGAAGCGAAGCGCGAGTTCCGGTGATGGTCCGCATACTCTGGTAAGATTTGTATACTGAACCTGGAATTTTCATGATTGAGGATCTGACTTCAGTAGAGCTGCTCATAAAGCCAACCAACATGATATAACATTGCAAAACCAGTCTTGGATGTTACCTTATGCCTATCTTGTCATGGTCTTTGTAGTTCGTATGACCATGACACATACACAAGGTCTGCGCCATTCCAGTGTAACGCTCCCACTTGCAATTGCTATCTTCGAAATTCCTTTTATAGAGGCGCTACATGACTCGCAGGAAACAGTCCCATCATCCCGCAGTACACACCCCAGCACCACTCGCCGTTGACGTCGGCCGCCTCTCTAATTTCTGCAATCTTAGGAAACGCTAGCTCGTCTTTCACACCTTCCTCAGGCCAGTGTCCCCATCGAGCCTGTAACTTCAACCCCGTACCACCGTCCGGCGGGTATCTCTGCGGCGCTCTTGAGTTGGGAGATGTCGCCTGCTCATCATTGTCGTCCTTGAGCGCCCAGCCACCAACAAGGTCGCGCACAACAATGCGCAGCTGGCCGCCATCACGGTCTTCGAAGCCTACGATTACCATACGGTGGCCTCTGAAGCACTTGCGCCAACCGTTCACACCGTTCTCTTTGCTGATGCGATTCGAGACAACGAGTTTATGGTAGCAAGCCATGCAGACGTCATAATCGCCGGCATTGCATTTGAGGCAGTGATAGCGAGTGTTGGATGGTGGGATGGGATATCTGCAAACGTTGCACAAGGTTGTAAATGTGAGCGGACGGAAGGTGAGATTTGCTATCGTGAAGAGAATGGGACCGCGCATGAGCGATGCAGTCTTTGGTGTCAAAGGGGCCGTCGTGGCTTCGTAATCGTGATCAGGCGGTGCAAGGGTGTCGGTATTGTGGTGAGGGGTGGAGGGAGTCGATACATCAGGGCTGTCTGAGACTTCGTTTGGAGATTTGTGTGCGACGGGCAGAAGTGGATGCGTGCAATGACGACCTTGATTGACGCAGTCGTTGCAATACCCCCACTCGCCTTCATTACAGTAGTCACACTTCCAGTAGCATGCGTTCGCAAACGCTTTGCAGATGTCACAGAACACACCCGTTTCCAGTCGTTGCTCAGGATTATGCTCGCTCACAAGCACATGAGGAGGCGTCGACGATTCAGTGAGCTGAGCAAGTGGCCTTCGATATCGATGTCCAGTAAAGACGTGAGGATGCTCGCTGCTTGGATGATAACCAGCTTGAGGAGCTTGCCGTTCGTAACGCAGCCATGCAGCCCAGCCAAATCCGAACCAGTGTCTGCACCCTTTTCCCAAGCGAAAACAGCGGAGGCAGATGTTATACTCGCCGTTATCACACCGTTGGCAGTTATAATGCAACTCGTACTCGATGTGGACTTTACCACACGCGTTGCACGACACATGCGGTTCCGCATATAGCACGGTCCCTGCTGACGTCGAGGCTGAAGCTTGTCGCGAGCGGGCTTCGTTCACGTTTGGATCAGTCGTCGACCGCAGGAAGGACGGTGGCAACACCAGGGGTGGTGTGCCTGTGAGGGAGACACGGGGTCTTCCACTGGCGGGGTCCGTGATACGGCGTAAAGAGGGGGCTCGAAAAGGTGTCTCAACAGGGGTGGATGATGGGGATGAGTGCAGAGGTGAAGCGACCGTCGCTAGGGTGCTAGTAGGGCTGTCGCTGGTTGGCATGTTGAAGCCCGTCGTCAGGGGAGAAACTGGACTTGCAGCGTTCATATTGTCGTATATACTGCTGCGAAACTGTCGGCGTGTTTCTATCGTGCTGCTCTGTTGGTTGTCAGACTGTCGACGTCTCGGTGCCGGCGCAACCCCTAACGTCGACGGCCGCTCCTGCTCATTGCTGCTTTGTCTGGCAGAAGAGACAGAGAGAGCAGGAGGGCGGTCTGCCCTGCGCGCTGATCGTGAACTACCTTGGCTTGAGGAGCGCCTGTGTTGGCGACCGCCGCCGTTGGCTGCATCCATAAGACCTGGGCGCGATATCGGCGGTGCATGCCTTGTGCCGTTCTGCGGTGTTGATGTTCGGCTCTCTGACCGCCCGTGCCCCCTCCTCCGCGAAGTGTCTTCGTCACGTGCCGGGGCGCTGCGCAGCGGTTGAGGCAGAGACGTCGCAGAGGAGCTCATCAAGCCATCTCTTGCCAACCTTTCTCGTCTCTCCCGCCTCTCGCGCTGACGCTCTGATTGTCTTTCAGCTTGGCGCCTACGCACGGCTTCGGCGATCCTCTCGGTAATCTCCTCCTCTTGCGTAGTGCCAATGTCGTTCAGGTCCACGCCTTCAGCAAGCAGCTCCTCCAGAACATGACGCACAAGGTCCTCATCGACGTCTTCGGCGCCCAGATCTGATGCACTAAGCAGCGAACGTAGACTCGACTGATGTTCAATCGCCCTCGGTGGTACGACAGCTCGCGAGGGCGAGGTGTTTCGACTCATGGTCCGCCTGTCGTCTCGACTTCTTCGTGACTCTCTGCTGCCTTCGCGGCTCCTCTCATGCCTCCGCCGCTCTCTTGGCAATTCCAGGTTGTTGTTGTTGCTGCTGCCGCTTGGTATGCCAACCTCCCTCAAGCTCAGCTGTTGCACCTCTTCCAACATCCTGCGCTCGCTGTCGTCCTCCGCCTCTCCCCTGCGTCTCAGCTTCGGCATTACATTGTCGCCAGGTCTGTATTTATCCTTGTCTGCCTTCTTCTCTTCCTCGCTCTTGCCTCTACCTGGGTTCGCCTTCAAGAAAATATCGAGCAGCGTGGTGACGGTCGCATTGGGCTGTGTGGTGCGAACAGAGGCGCGGCATGAAGGGCATGTGTACGGGTGAATCGACGTCGCCGCCGATGCCTGGAAAGCAAACCATTCCTTCAAGCACGCGCCGCAGAAGGTGTGGAGGCAGTCGAGCAGCGTGAGCGGCTGGTAGAGGAGATCTGTGCAGATCTGGGCGACATTAGCAGATGAATCCCGGGCTCCAAATGTAAAAGGACCGTAGGAGAGGCGACCTCAACCTGGTGCGTTTCATCCTTCTGTGCTGCACATCGCTCTTTCCTCTGTGTTGATTGTTCTTTCCCATTGCTGCTCCCCCGCCTTCTTCGACAACACCAACCTCGAGGGACGAACATCGACTCACCGAACACGTCAACTCCTTCTCCAGGTCACCCTGCACACCACTGCTTCGCTCGCCCTCGGCCATTGCGACGCGACTTCAATAACGCCTGGTCAAAGGCGCTCTATGCCAGTTCTCTGGTTGGATGTGACGAGCTAGCTGCTCGTATGTAGTCAGCGACTCAAGCGCTTGGCGGCTTCAGCTGGGGCGGCGTCATGAGCTGCCAGCTCATCACCAGCATGCGTCCGGGCTTCTTCGCATCGCTCGCCAGGCTTCGGTGAGACAGCGCAAGTGAGGTTCCCAGCTTGCAGCTTGCCGACGTGTGCTACACGGTTACGTGAGGGGCACGCATGCACAGGCGGTCAAGTGCGTCACGCGATCTAGGCTGTATGCACGGAGCCGACTTCGACCTCGCCTTCGCAACAGCGTCCCAACGAAGGAGGTTTGATGATCGCGTGCAGATGATTCCGCCCTGTGGAGGGAGCTGTGACAGTTCGCGCCTTGTGCGCCGGTTTCATACTTGGCACGCCGATGAGACCGTCAGACCCAGTGGAACAGCAGGTCTCCAAGCGAACGGCACCTCATGACTGCAAAAACGATCAAGCAAGCAGCCCTTGGATTTCAAACTCAGATAGGCAAGCTCACACCAGCCATCGACTCGTCTGGACGAGGCCCGGCAAGGTAAGGGCATCGGCAGAGAAGCGCAGATGTAAGAACGCCGCACTTCATCTGAACAGTACCTGCCCCAGCCTGCGCGGTGGATCGAGTGCGACTTTGGTCAGAAAGCGAGCGAATCGAAATGAAGCAGTTCTCCCTTGTTTTCGCAAAGCGCGTGTTGCCAGAATTGAAAGAGTGTATCTTGCTTCGCTGTCAACACCAAATATTGCTCAACTTACCTATGAGGTAGCTTTTCTGATGTATAGAAGTGCTACTTCCAGAGATACTGCTTACTGAATGCCTGCTACTGCTCAGCTTCCAGGACGACATTCAACCTGTACATGTTTTGATCGTGCGAGAACGACTGCAAGGTCCTTCAGTGTACCAAGAGTTCTGCTGCACGCTTGAACGATTTGTCGAGTTCTGAGTGTGTACTGGGTGCCGGATTGTAGCTCACCACGTATCTTCACCTTGAGCTCCATCAGTGGAAAGGAAGTGCTGGGTTAGCATGTCACCAAAGGGTTTGATGTTTTCCAACTAGTGCTCGAACTCAATGGCGCGTTCGTCCCCTGTCTTGTTCAGCTGCGCACAATCGTGCATGTAGAATGCAACGATGGCGGCAGATTGCGCCTACAGATGCCCTATATTAATATCGTCAGGTATCAAGCTGGATGCACATACCATCATTGTATTCTGGTGTGGTGGGTGCGGCGCGGGGGTCTTGCGGTTCGTGTGGAGGAAGGCTATGCATCCTGTGCAGTGGCGAGTGGGTGGCGAAGAGGTGTGGGTAGTGTGGTGATGGCAGTGTCGTGTATCGAGCAGATCTACTGCGTTCGTGTTCGTTATCTTTTGGCCTGAAGGAAACCGTTTGACGTGACCACTGATGAGAGGCACGACTGCACCCCGACTATCGAAGGCGAGCATTTGCAACGCGCACAGCAATAGCGAACTAGTGATTTCTATCTCAACAATAGAAACGACGTTCTCATTGCAGCGTATACTGGTTTTTATTTGTAAGAAAACGCCTGCAGTATTGTGAACCCTTGAAACTCGCTATTCGAAGGTTGTGGAATACTGTTAAGGGGTCGTGATCTTAGAAGATGAGCCATCAACGCGCTTTTGGAATATCATCTCGACTGGGACGATTTTGCGTCGATGTATACAGTTGTGAACGTGGCCATTCCTTGCCTGTTTTGCAACAACATCTTCGCCGTTGGCAGGAATGCAATCACAATCCGAGAACTGGCAACGTCCAACGCTGTTGGAGCACTCAAAGCCATGGGTTTCGAAGTGCCAATACTGGCCATTGTTTTGGTTCCAGTTTAGATACCGTATATCTAAGTCAGGTGGATAGTGCAGACAGCAGACGATGTTTTGGGATCGGCATTGCTCAAAGAAGTTGGCAACGATGTGATGGAAATCGCAACGCTAGGCGAAGGCCTCTGCTTGATTCCAATCGAACCTGTCCTCAAGAGTCACGGTCTTCAGGAACTCGTTGATATCGAAAATATCAGCAGTTCGCATGCCAGATGATTTGAGGTATGCTGTAAATCAATCGAAGATTTGGATACCGAGAACCCCTGCTCGGTTCCAAGGCCCACATACTTCAGGAAGAAGCTTTGGGGCTTCAAAGCTCTTATTGGCCGATGAATCCGTCCATCATAGCGTCGAGAGTAGATAGTATAGGCATATGGATGAGGCCTCTGACACGATCTCTAGTACGTTTGCAGTGCTCCAGAATCGCTTTGCCTTTGCCCACGAGCCAATCCAGCGTATCCAACTGAGCCTGAAGCGCCGTTGTAATGTCTTTAGGGAGATATTTATGTCGGCGTGGTTGGGATATGTTCTAGTTGCCGACGCTGGGGATATCAAGAGTAGTCTTCATTAAAACAAAGGCACATAGTAACACGCCTACAACGCTCTTCCTTTAGCGCTAAAATTTATTGAACGTTGAAATAGTCTCGTTATTGCCCACAGTTCCTTCATTTCTACCAGTTGAGTTGAGGTCCGCTAGCACTGATGACTTGGACGGCATTTCCGGCTTCGTTTGACGGGATTGCAGCGCCTTGCTTGTCTCAGGCACCTTGATTTTCTTATGAAGATGAATATTCGATGGCCTCGATTCGATGTTTTGGGGTTAGGGATGGTTAGTCCTGTTTCCATAGTCGTTGGCCTTAGCAACGCATGATGGGATCACGAATAGTTAGGTAGTTAAATTATTATAAGCGTTAGAAGTAGTATAGGATGGCTAGGTTAAGTCCAGATCTAGTGTTTACACTGCACGCATTCTCAAAGGCAGTTCTCTAGGCCTTCCTCTTTGGATAGACGCGAACGGAGGTGGTAGAAGGTAGGATGAAGGCAGAGGAGATAAGGATTCTGTTCCAAAATTTGGGAGGGTTGAAAGCGGACTAGTATCGATTTCTTTACTGAGATGACCAGGAAAGATTACCTCATTCCTACACTCACTTATTCAACCTCTTCGCTCGCTCCTCATCCCGCCACCATGCACACTGCTCCATCCTGATCCCCTCGCTCTCTGCCTCCATTCTCGGCCCACCCTGCTCCAGCGGGCTGACCACTAGGTGGCTACCTGCAGTGCCATTGTACAACTCCCAGGCCGGCGCACCAGCGATGGCATGCGTGTTTGGGTCGCCACTGACAACAAAACTGGCGAAGTAGCTGCTGTACATATCGGCGATCTCGGGGTGCTGTGTCCCCGCCTGGCCGTTAAAGTAGCTCGCATCGCTGGCGTGTGGGACGCCGAGGTAGGTGGCTGAGTAGTTAGGTGTGTTGAAGCGCGCTTTGTAGACGGGTGCGTCCGCAGACGCGAGGCGCGAGGCCGTATCTTGCACGGGGCAGATGTACCCGTAGTCGCCGTAGGCGGCGCTGATGCGCTGGAACTGTGGGGAGACGAAATTGGAAAGCACTGGGGTGAAGGGGTTTTGCATGTTGTAGGTGATGGGGTTCGACGTATTGTAGATGGCGGGGTCCGGGTAGAGGCGCTGCAGGTCCGAGATGTCGTCTGCCGTCAGCCCAGGAACCAAGTTTTGCCAGTACGCAACGAATTGGGCGTTGGTCTGCAGGTCTTGCGGCGCGAAGGCGGAGCCGTCGTCTGTTGCGGAGGAGATGAGAAGTGGGATCTTGAAAAAGGTGCCGTCCTCGCCGGAAGTTGATCCGCGCTTCTCGAGGAGTGGACCGGGCGAGACGGGTTGCCAGGGCCATGTGAGGTTGTACTCGGAGTTGGAGTATATGGCAGACGAGACAAACTGGATGTCGTCGACCTTGGCATTGCGCAGGCACGCAAGAGCGGCATCGTTAGGTGTCGTGGGGCAGTTGACGTAGTCCATGAAGTCTGCAAACTGTTGCTGATACAGGGGGTAGTCGACGTCGGGGAAAGTGCGGGCCGTTGGTGAGCCAGAAGCCATGATGGCCTTGCTGAACAACGGCTTGCCTGTGTCTTCGCCGTAGTTGTGGAAGAGGTGGATGCCTACGGAGTGTCCACCTGCGCTCAGGCCCCCAAGCGTGACCTGATCTTTGTCGCCGCCAAAGTACTCGACGTACTTCTGCACGAATTCCAGCATCTGGCGCTGATCCCGTACTCCGAGATTCAGTCCATCCTCCTCTTGCATGAGTTTGCTTGGGATGTTGCCGAGCGCACCAAGTCGATATTGCGCCGTGACTACCATCAGAGGCTGCGCGCTCTTCGCCACGAATGCCGCACCATCGAGGCTCTTTCCTGTTCCACTGACAAAGGACCCGCCGTGGAGGAAGACAAAGACGGGCAGCTTCTGGTCCATGGGTACGCCTGACGGGCGGTATACGTTGATGTTAAGGCAGGCCTCAGACTGCAGCATCGATCCGTAGACATTCTGCCAGCACGCAGGGCCGTATGTAGTGGCGTTTTTAACACCCTCGAATGCGGCAGGCCACGTGACGGGCTTGAAGCGGCCCTCGCCCACGGGCTGCGTCGAGTAGTCGACACCAAGCCAGGCATCGACGGGCGTACTGAACGTCGTCGTCTTGAGCAGGTTGGCGACGACATGCGTACCTTGGAAAGAGCCGTATCCGGGCAGCGTGACAAGCAGCTCTCCGTCCGAGCCATTGGTAGGCGCGTCCTTGAGCGGCCTTCCCAGAGCGGTGGAGCCAAAGACCCAGAATAAAAGCGTAGCAGTGGTGACGGACAACATGATGATAGGGAATCTTCTCTTGAGCCAGCTTGGCGATGTGCGCCGTTGTGACGGGGCGTCGCCGTTATTTAACAGCGGCTCGTCCTGCAAGTCAGCCATGTGTAGTCGTCGACCAGAACCGGCAAATCTGCGGAAGACGGCAGGCGCAACAGGTGTCGGCGCTACGTAATGATGCCGTGGCCGGTAGCGCAGCGACGTGTAATGAGCAGAGACTGGAGGTAATGCGGGGATAGCAGGCAGGTGTTGGTTGCCAAGTTAATATGGACCCACGTGCATCACTCGACATCTTTCGCTACAGAAACGCCGTCTTCAGCCTTCCCTATCGTCAAGACTATTCTTGCTTTCTCTCCTACTCACCTCACCTACTGCTGTTATGCACCCACCTTCCATGCCTCCCCCATCTCTCTCCTCGCCCACCGCTGAATCGCAACTTCACAACGCTAGCACCCCGCCAGGAGCACCGGCGCTACTGCAAGCCCACCATCGGACATTTGCCCTGCATCTTAGCATCTCTCTCACACGCACTGTCACGAGGCGCACAGCAAATTCGAGTCGGCGCATGCGTCGGCTCCACATCAATGACCGCGCTGTATCCGCTTCCAAAGCGCCGGCGTGGAAAGCTTCGACCAGAGCCTTAGTGTTTGCTGATTGTATTGGAGGTGGCACGGGCTTGGTCTGTGGCATGAATCGCGTAGGCAGGGTTAAGCTTTGTGGAGATACGAGGCAATACGGCGGAGGTGTTGTCCGTAGATGTTTGCCTTGCTTAGGGATGGAAAAAACGGGTTTTTCTTTTCGCAATAGTCGAACAACTCTACTGTTTTGAGTTGAAACTAGAAGCTACCTTTACAGCCTATTTTCATTAAGAAGTACTTGAAACTTAATCGCAAAGGCACGCGTGAAATGTCAGGACACGGCTCTGCTCACCAAGCCGAACATGCTAAAAAGGTATCAATGCTCACTTAGATGGTGATTCTTGTGGCCAGAACAGTACATATTGCCAAACCAGGTCAGAGGTGGACGTTGTGCCACATGCCGGCACCTCTCGGCCTGACATAAAGTGCGTTAGATAGACACGTTTCAGCACCTAGGGATTAGACAAAAATAGCATGTCTTCGAAGATGCAGATGCTATTTTTTACTGGTAATTTTGCTGATAGTATTTTTTACCGGTACCTTTGCTGATAAATTTGTTAAGGAGACATCTGTACAGTACAGCTATGTTTGTTGTACAAAAATAGTACAATTGTACAGAAACAGTACGACTATTCTGCCGCCGACACAACCCTAGTCACGATTCGATTTTTGCTAGTCTAGACGTACGAGGTACGTGGACGTTGCGACGTTTAGTCTGGTAGCTAGCAACATCCAAGGGACACGCAGGGAATGAATGGAAACGAGGTAGGCTAGGCACAGTGAGATGGACCGTCCAGCGATTCAAAGTTCTCCAAGCTTTCCACTCACGCTACCTGTACGGCACTCGAGATTCAGGTAGCGGTATGGTATGGTAGGTGGTGCGAATAAAGAGATAGGCATTCGGACTAGCGCGTTTCGGCGGGCCGTCTTCGCCCTGCAGCTGGAGCGCTGAAGCGTCGTCAGCACGACTCTTGGAAGAAAACGCGATCAAGCAAAACAGTAATTGTAGACACCATCCGAAGAGAGCTGTTTTCGAACAGAAAACCAACGGCTCAACGCGTCACTATCACGCGTAATGCAGGCGCTGATGGACGCTGCGGCACCAAGATCCCTCGAGGGGCGTTGTCCACGGACATCTCATTATGACGACACGACGCTGGACGCGTCTCTGGGCGGGTGTAGGAGGTATAAGTTGGATGACGGCTGAATAGGTTGTTGGTTTTCTACTTTGATCATTACAAGAGCCTAACATCTATCGCATCCAGCAATACCAGGGACACGATAGAACACTCACCCACCATAGACACGATCAAGAAGGCCTTCTCCAGCAATACCAGCAATACCAGCAATACCAGCAATACCAGCAATACCAGCAATACCAGCAATACCAGCAATCCAGCAATACAATAGAACACTCACCCACCATGGACACGATCAAGAAAGCCCTCTCCAGCAACACGTTTGACCCGGACACGGAGATTCCAGATCTAAGCGGCAAGGTCAGTCGTGCCACCCCGCCTGTCAATGCATATACATGGGCTGACACCCACAGGTCTATGTCGTCACGGGCGGCTCAGCAGGCATTGGCTTCGGCATCGTCGCGCACCTCGTCCAGCACAACGCGCAGAAGATCTACCTCCTCTCGCAGAGCGAACAGCACGCCGCCGAGGCTCAGGACGCGCTCACGCACTGGGGCGACGCCACCCGCGTCGAGTGGCGGCAGTGCAACCTCGAGTCGTTCCGGCAGACGGACGAGGTCGCGCGGGCGCTGGCCAGGGAGCTCGACCGCCTCGACGCCCTCATCTGCAACGCGGGGCTCGGCGTCGGCGTTTACAGCGAGAGCGAGGACGGCGTGGACACGCACATGCAGGTCAACCACTTCGCCCAGGCCCATCTGATGCTCACGCTGCTGCCCCTCCTGCAGAAGACGCCCGACTCGCGCCTCGTCGCCCAGTCGTCGGACCTGCACCGCCCGGCCAGCAGCGCCATCCAGTTCGCCTCTGTCGAAGAGATGAACCAGGACATCGGCGCCATGCAGCTGTACAACCGCACCAAGCTCGCCCAGGTCGTCTTCCTGCGTGAGCTGCTGCTGCGCATCAAGGCGGGCCAGTTTGGCACCGTCACCGGCACCACCGGCCTGCCCTGGATCAACGCGACACACCCGGGCGCCGTGGTGACGGACCAGCAGGACCAGGCCATCGAGGCCTACGGCGCCCTCGGCAAGATCGGCGTCGCCGCAGCACGCCCGCTCATGAAGGACCCTGTCAAGCAGGGCTGCCGTCCCATCCTGTTTGCCTCGACCCACCCGGACATTGTCAAGGAGCAGGTCCAGGGCGGCTACATCGTCCCCGACCGCAAGGTCACCGAGCCGTCAGACCAGTCCAAGAGCCCCGTGCTGGGCCTCAACCTGTGGAAGCTGACCAAGCAGATCCTCGAGCAGAAGATCGGCGACCTGCCCTACACAATGCAGGACGACGAGGTGCATCCTCGCCACTTGAAGGAGCAGGGGCTTGTCGATTAGTCAGGACACTAGAATCGCACTCAAGATCAGCAACATTGACGACTTCATGAGCCCCATCTGGGCGTGTCTTGGCTATGCATGCATGGCTCCGCGTCATCGTGATGTACAGCTCGTCTACACGCGCATGACGCCTTGCGCTTATCTCCTCGACTGACATGAAGCTCATCACCCCGCTTGTTGTAAGCATGTACCTCCTAGGGCGCAACTGTCGACCCCGCAACGTCATAGTCCAAAGTGGGGTGTTGACCAACAACATACATGAGTCTATCAACACAGGTTGAAGTCCAACAAACAGCCTTCAGCCTGCACCATTGCCCCCAATAATTCCTTTCTCAGGTCACACAATTCCTCCGCCATGTCCAAACTCACGCACTTCAAGCTTCTCTCCTTCGACGTCTACGGCACGCTCATCGACTGGGAGCGCGGCGCCCTCACCGCACTGCAACCCATGCTCGACAAGAGCAAAAAAACTGACCTCTCCCCAAAACACATTCTGCAAACCCTGCACGCCATCGAACCGCCTATCGAAAAAGCGCACCCAGACTGGAAGTACTCGGAAGTGCTGACCGCCGTGCACCCCCAGCTATGCACAGACCTAGGATTACAGCCCCCAACAGCACAAGAAAGTGAGACCTTCGGCAGCAGCGTAGGTTCCTGGCCCTTGTTCCCGGACACCCTGAACGCCCTCGAGCGACTCTCCAAAACCTACAAACTCGTCGTCCTATCCAACGTCGACAACGCCTCCTTCTCCGCCTCGAAACTTGCTTCTTTCCCCTTCGCCGCCGTCCTCACCGCGCAGGACATCGGCAGCTACAAACCCGATCCCCGCAACTTCACCTACATGCTTGATTACGTTGAGAAGAAATTCGGCGTGACGAAGGAGCAGGTGCTGCAGACGGCGCAGTCGCAGTTTCATGATCATCATCCGTGCAAGGAGGTTGGGATTAGGAGTTGTTGGATTTATCGACCTGGCGCGGTGATGGGGAATCGTGAAGATCCGGTGTGGGATTGGCGGTTTGACACGCTGGGGGATATGGCGGATGCGGTGGAGAGAGAGGAATCTTGAGAGGGAGGGGGGGTTCTTCTCAGGGTTTGATGGGGGGTGAGCTGGTATCGTGGCTGTGGTCGAGTACTGGATTAGATCTAATGGCTCGACTTGAAGCAAATCGAGCCACTCCATCTCGATTCAAAAATGTTTGTTCGCTTTCACAGTTGTCTTGATTAATGGCTCGAAACGCAGGCAGGTGGGCAACCAGCTAGTCTTCTGCAATCGTCACGTGCTGCCTACCCTGCATGCTGTCACCCAATCTGTCACATTACCGCCAACCAGCTATACCTGGGCTAGTTGTCCCTTCACCTCTATATCTGCTATTCCCAGCATCTGCACGCAACCCGTTTCCCCCACCTACTCCCTTCCCCGCCTTCAAAACAACTCACAGTCCAACTGCAGCCCGTCTTCGCGCGCAAAGGCCCGCGGACATGGCGATCGACCGTTGAGCCCATCCCTGCACGGCCCAGGAACCAGGATCAAGGGAACCGGGGAAGTTGGTTTCACATCCGCCATTGGGAAGATCGAAAAAACGTGCATGAACGTGATAGATCTGAGGAATGTTCAAACATTGTAGATTGGGAAATGCTACGCAAGGCCAGCTACGCAGCGGCAATCTATGCTGCGATGCTGACCGGCTTGATACCAACCTCTGTAAGCTTCGTCGCCGCGGGCTCCTCGAACTCGGCCTCAACCGGGTCAACGGTGTCCGTCAGACCCATGTACTTCAGACTCGCGGCCCAGCCCAAGTCCTCGCCAAAGTAGCTCTGCATCACCTCAACACCGTACTTGATGCCGTTCTTGGGGTCGTAGGTGAGGCACTGCTTGCCGACCGCGATTCCAATCACGGCGTCCCACGACGGCAGCTCGGTCTGCCCCAGGCGGTCGGACGCTGGGGCTGTCTCTGCGAGCTCGGAATTCAGAATCGCGGCGTAGATGTTTTGGGCGGCGGCTTGGCCCATTACTGTTGCGCTACCGGCGCGCTTGATACCGGTCCATTGAATGACGTCGCCAACGCCGAAATGCGATGTGTGGTTCGGGATCGTGTCTTTGAACATCAGATTGTTGCCGACCTTGATCTCCTTGTCCTCGTTCAGGCATGCGTCGGGCAGGATGTCTGTAGTGGGCATGCCCTTTCTTGTCGAGTCGATGACAAAGTCTGCTGTGATCGTCTCACCGTTGACAAGGGTGACTTCGAACTTGCCGCTCGACAACTCTTCAATCGTGGCTCTTGACCCCAGCACGACGTCTACGCCTTCCTCCTTCAGCATCGTCCCTACGCGGTCCTTGAGCTCTGCTGGCAGCGGCTCCGACGACAGGACTTGGTCGCGCGAGTGAACAAGTGTAACGCCGATCTTAGGGTAGTGCCGCTTGATCTCACCAGCAAACTCAATACCAACGGCGCCAGCGCCGATGACTACCACCCGCCGTCCCTCGTGCTTCGATTCGTCACCGCCGGTGATCTTCTCAACGAAGCTCTTGCCGTCTCTCAGATACTCTTCGTAGCTACCAGACTTTGGTACTGCGGGCCAGTGCCTCTTCAGCCCTGTCGCTACCACGAGGTAGTCGTACGCCTGCTGCTGAGTCTTGCCGTTGCGGTCAGACCACTCCGCGACCTTGGCCTCCGGATTGATGCTTGTGACCGAGCCATGCTTGAAAGTCAAGTTGGGCTGCTTTAGCTCGTTCAGATGCGAGAAGCGCTTCCACATGTGACTTGTGTACTTTGGCACCACATGAGCAAGCGGAGCACCCACCGAGTGGACTGCAAAATACCGTAGTCAGTACAAGAGCTGCCGCAGAGACGAGGACAAGAACATGGTCGTGACGCCTCGGTTAGTGGGGCTAAGAGATTAATGACGCACAGTATCCGTCCCGCTCGTCGATGACAGTGATTTCGACGCCTCGCCTGCTCTTGGCGCCCTGGAACTCTGGCCCTGGGTACACGCTCTGTCTGGCCTTTCCGTTGGAGTACTCGAGCAGGTTGACGATCGCTGAGACACCTCCATATGCGCAGCCAACAACAAGTACGCGATGCGGGGATGACAGCGACATGCCGCCGAGAGTACCTGTGAGATTGGGCATCTTCATGGTAGGAAAATTTAATCTGATAACGGAGGAGGATGTAGAAGGTGGGAGGGAAGAAGGGGGCAGAGGCAGAGATGATCTGATAAGATTGGAAGTCGGATACCCTCGGCGTTTTATCGCGCAGCACTGCCCAGACCGGTATCGGTCGCCGGCTCCTTCGGATGAACCAGTCCATGAATTGCGTCTCGGCACCACAAGCACCCACTTCACCCACTTGCTGGTTTGGCGTTACGGCGTGCTGGGTTGCAGATGCGATTGGCGAAGACATTTATCAGATCGGGCTGCAGAATTTTATCAGATGGCTGCTAGCGTGCTTGGCCGCGTGTGAGCCCCACGGTACCGAGGGCCTGACAGCTCGTCCTGCGCACAACGATGCTGTTTGAATCCCCAAGAAGTCGCATATGTATACTGGCGGCAACCTTCTTTGGACGTAACTGTCTGCAGCTTCCCTGCGCAACGGTAAGGGCGGAGTGTGGAGCCGCACATGCATGTGTTGACCTAGCACCTGCTTCTCCCGGCCTGACGTGTCCGTTCCTGTGATTCGGGGACGACTTCGACACAGCTACGCACTGATGAAAGAATGATAACATAGCAGTCCACACATCTCCCAGCTTGGAAGTTATAAGGGCCAAATAGCCTGTGTTGTTGCTGCTCTCAGAGATTCCCAGAGAAGCGAAAGCCGGGATTTCACCAGATTAGAGTGATCGGACAGATCAAAGGTCGCCCGCAAACAGATGGTCCTGGCATCCAATCTCTTTCTCCATTCTCCTCCTCGTGTCTTTGCAGAATCGCCGTGTGCACCTTATGCCGTCACATTCTGCAGCATGCGCATGTTCAACGTCGTGCTTCTGCAACTCTGTCTTCGTTAACAGACGATCGTCGTCACATACTGCGCACTTGTGCTGGAGCACATGGGCGATGGTCTTCGCATTATCTCCAGGTGCTCGCTTCGCCTCCGGATCAAGCCAGCGGATCTGTGTGATGTCGCCCACAAAAGCGTTATCGCTGATGCTTGAGTCGCGAGATGGCCGAGACGACAGGGGCAGGCGGCGCACAGTGCATGGGCTGTCCGTATTCAGCTGGAATGGGGGATAGGCTGGAGCGTTGTTCTTCACAACAGAGCCTGCGGACAGTGACGGACAGGGAGTCGTACTGTCTGTGCTTGGGGTCGAGCTATCAAAGCTCAGGTCCGCCGCCCGAATGTTGGGGAAACCGAGCAACGTCACCACAAGCTTCTGATCGAACCTGTAGTCTTTCAGCCCAGCTGACTTCCTGAGTGCTAAGACTGACACTAGAGTCCACCGGTTGTCCTCGCTGATCTTATTCGACATCGCTTCTTTCGTAATATTCTCCAATAGGCGGCAACTCATCACGGCGAGATACGCGCGCTGGAACGCCGGCTGAACATCAACGGGAACCATGTCTTGTACGGAGAGCCTGAAGTCGCCGTTCGGTTCAGTGCAACACTGTACTTGCCGACATGACGGATTTTGGGGGATCGGAAAAAGCCCTTCCTTCCATCTGTAAGTCAAGCCTCCTCTAGATTTGGTATGACGCCCATGCATCTTCGCGAGCATTGCCTGGAGTATCTCCAAGCACAAAGGCTCCGCAAGAGTGAGGGCCGCCACAGCGTATAGCGGGATGCCGTCAACATCTTCGTATTCAGGGTCTGCACCCCCGTCGAGCAGCTTTCGCGCCAGCGCTGCAACATCGGTGGTGATGCCTTGCTCTATGCATTTTCTCAATGGTGTCATGCCAAAGCCGTCGAGTACGTTAGGATCGACGCCTCTTCCCAACAGTACCCCTATATCTTGCAAAGTTTCTGCCACATGTCTCCTCGCCTCTGGACAAGCCCCGACTACCTCATGGAGTATGCTTGCGCCACTATCAGGGGCGATCGCGGAGAAGTTTTTGACAATCTGGCGGGAAACACAGGGTGGGGAGTGCCAGAGGACCTGATGAACAAATTTATCGCTTGTGTCCGACGCACAAGGGCAGCCAGAGAAGCTTGTAGTAAGGTCTGCGCCCTTCTCGACAAACTTCCCAAGGCATTCCATCTCTGCCCAGCTCAGCTTCAAGCTCCAATGCTCATGGTTTTGCCAGGGCTCTATGAACATCTGAAAGGGAGATGCAGAAGATCCTTCTGGCGGCGGAACGTGAATGCTCGCTCCAGCATCGAGCAACAGCTCTATGACCTCATTGCACGTTGACCGGACTGTCGCGTCGCCATATTCACGGGATCTGCGTTCCAAGCACAACTGAAGCGCAGTGTGTAGCCCCGAGCTTGTCGGAGATGGGCCCGGATCATCAACTCTCGCACCTCGCTTCAATAGTATCTTGACGATTTCGGGAGCGGTCCAGAACACGGCTTGCAATAATGGCTTCCAGCGCATGCCAGGGACCCCATTCACATCTGAGCGACCCGGTATGAGTAGTGCTTGAACGGTATAGTGTCGCCCATTTTTGATGGCGTTATGGAGTGCTAAGTCTGTACCCAGTGGATGCGTCGAGCCTTTAGCGCCGTACGAAAGAAGGACCCAGACAACAGGTCCATTTGGCATTCCGCATGCAATATCGAGCAGCGTCTGACGAGGGTGCTGCATGATGACCATCTGACTCAAGGCGGGGTGACTGGAGAAGCGACTGCCGGTCGGTTCGAACGGCAGGCCAATAGGGTCGTTCACTTCGTTTGTGTGTTCCATGAGCAGCATCTCGAGCTTCTCGCACTCGTTGTCGAGCACACAGCCCAGCATATTCAGGAGTGATTCTGAAACCATTGGAGAATATTGCATCCACGTCGGTATCTCGATCGATGGTTGAAGGCTGACCAAGTCAGTCTTTGCACAATACTGACCCTTTACACGTACTTTGTTGCCTGGCTGAGCAGCCCCATAAAGGTGGGCTCAGCAGCTGTAAGCTCGTCTCTGGGTACGACTTGCCACCCACCAGTCTTTTTTCGATGCTCTAGTGACTCGGGCTCAATCGACATGGGCTCAGCTGTCGCTGATGAAGATCTTTGTTCTTCGTCATCTAGCTCGAGACCATGACTACGGGCTCGTGGCCGGTCTGGACGCGCCCTGTGGCCTTTGTGTCGCATGAGGCCCCATTCTTTGAGCTTCATGCGGTACGCTCTCGTTCTGCATTGACGTGAGAAAGTGCAAAACCCCAGGTGGCACGCATGCTTACGATGCTCTGAACTTGTACTTCGCCTCCATCAAATCTTTCACCTCTCCCAACGGTTTCTTTTGGTTGAATGACAGCTCTTTGATCTCATCTTGGACCGCATCCCAGTCTTTTGTCATCCTTGCAACTTTGAGAGATAAGACGCAGCTTCGAGCTGGGAAGACGCCTCTGGAGCTGCTTATGAGACCCGCGTCTCTCTTGAAGCCACCGCTTAAAGCGTTTACATGTACCGAAACTCTAATTCGGAACACAAAGTGTCCTGGTGATATACTGCGGGAATAGGCAGCCTTGCTGTTGCGGGGTTGCTCGTGTGCGAATGTGCAAAAGTTCAGAAAGTGCAGTTTCATAAGCACTAACCAGAAACGGACAAGCGTGCATGACCCTGTCACCCCTGCGGCTTGCGAGCCTAGGTGTTATTCCACACACCTTGATTCTTACTTTAACCATGGACCGATGGCTGTTATGCTTACGTTGATTGATGATTGCTACCTCCAAATCGCACTTTGTGCACCCTACTTCTGGTCATACCCCGGCAGTTCATGATTCTCCTTCGACCTCAAGCTCGGGCGTAATCTCTTCTCTCCCTCCACCTCAGCAAGTCGCTTCTCATACGTCCCCACGTTTCCACCACTCTCTCTCTCTTCGATAATGACGGCTCTCAACTCTTCCAATTCCCCGACGAGCTTCTTCCATCGCTGCCCCTCCTCTTCCCAAAAGAACAGAAAGTTGATGAGTTTCTTCTGCGCATGACTCGTGATGCCCGATACTTGGTTGGCAAAGTTCTTCGTAATCCTTTCTGTATGCACGGTGGGTGAATTCTGCTCTAACACTCCGTTCTTGAGAAGAGCCTTGTAAACCGCAGCCGAGATCTTGGGCGCAGAGGTGATGCCGGCGTGGGCAAACACGCCGGGAGACAGGAGAAGCGGGTCGGGCTCGCTCAGCTGGTACATGAAGGCCAGGTCGGGCTCGCAGCCTGAGAGGTCTATGTCTTGGGATGCACCGGCAATGCTGGGAACTGCGTTTGACATGAAACGCGTGAAGCTGAACTTCTTTTGACCTGTTTTGGTTTTGTACATGGCAATGGTAAAACGGATTCAATTTTTTGTGTCGATGGCTTTTACTTAGGGAAAGCTTGAGTTGAGAGTGAAATGCTTGGTGTTTCTTGGACACTTTCTCTGGCTGTGCAGGTCGATCAGTGCTACACAACAGGCAACCTTTGTCTACAGCTGGCAAGGCTGTTTCTGCAGTAGCAAGCTGCTCAGCCTTACACGTGGTTCAAGACCAGCATGCGATTGATTCACGTTTTTTTCTTTGCAGGCCATGCCTATGCCGTATAACAATGAGTCTTACCTCCCGCCCACAGCTGTCATATGTATAATGCACGTCGATATGTATGCACCCTCCACAGATTTGGACGAGTACAATCATAAATACGTCATAGAAAATTAAGAGGTCCTGACTGGCTAGCTATATCTGGTTGACAGTGAAAGTGACAGATTGGGTGACAGCATGCAGGGCAAAACGTGACAACCACAAAAGCTCAGCCAATTATTTATCTGCCTGCATTCATAGTTTGTGCTGATGCGTCCATAGTTTGTGTTAATGAATTAATGTTCCAAATTTGGGGAGGTGCGTACACATCGCCGTGCACCAATAGTATTCGCACATATTAAAATTGACGTCGGAGCTGGTTCCATGCTCAGACGGGCATGTTGAAATCCCTGATCGGTATGGAATCACAGACAAAGCCACCACATTCTCTCCATGCCTCTATGAGCCACCCAAAGATTTGTAATCTGCAAAGTAATTCCCAAGTGAGCTCTGGTATACTCATATATAGAGTACGGTAATACGCCGACTTTCGCCTGAGGCTCCTTCCACAGCCCAGCTCCCACGCATTGTGCGAGTTGAGATAGGCCAGCCAGTGATCACTCATTGCATGAATCTCAAACATGGCATGAGCATAGCAGAGTCGATGAAATGGTATCAAGTCTGTGTAAAGCGGATTTTGTGCGAAACGTACTTTGCATTCATTCATTCATTCATATCTTCATACTAATTATCACCCGAAAAGCGTGCACGGTCGTGAACAATAAGTGGCACAACGCGCTCGATGGTTCTAACCATACACCGGCTTCTGGCTGTAGCCCGGGAATTGCTTCAGTTGCTCGGTATCGATGGCTTGCAGTTGCGGACAGCCAAGAGAACCGATGATGCTACCAATGGCATTAGTCAGCTTGGTCAAAGCCCCAAGAAGGATGTCAGGCTTCGCCTGTGCTGAGAGTTGGTAGACAAAACAACCGAGATTGTTGCCCTTCAGAAGATCTGCTGAGTTGAAGAGTCCGCCCGTAAGGTTGGCAACATCAACACCTGCAAAAGAATTGGTCGTGCCAGTGTTTCCGCCAATGTCGAGGAACTTGGGGTGGAGCTTAGCGGCGTTCAGAACATCGACGAGGAAGTAATCAGTCTCGTAAGGATACTCAAGAGCACGCCTGTACCAGTTCTTAGGGATGCGCTCCGTTCCTTGCACGGCGTTGTAGTTGCCGTTGGTGCCTTCCACACCAAACCAAGACTGGATGGTCTCGTAAGTGAGCAGACCAGCTGGGTTTTCAGCACTATGATTTGCCATAAAGCGGTAGATGAAGGTGTAGGCGGCGGGCTGCACAAGTACACCTGAGAAGGGACCCATGAAGAAGTTGGGGTTATTACGGATTTGAGTGTCGAAGCGGTCTGAACGGAAGGCGGTGAGAGAGTCCAGGGTGACCTGGCCACCAGGCGAGTGGTTGATGAGGTCCTGGAACTGGCTCGTCACAGTCTTGTAGTTGTTACCAGCCTCATAAAGATCGGGTCTTGTAGGAGAGGCATCTCCCTCATACTTGTTGTGCGAGCCAACAAGCCCGTTACCCAAGACACCAGTAACGCCACCCTGCGCAATGGTGGGCGTACCGCCGATGGACCAGGATAAGAGGTCGCCGTCGATTGCACCTCCGATTACGGAGAGAAATAGCGCCAATTGGGGCCCCATACCGACGACCTTCGTAGTTGCATCAATGTATTGCTGGACTGTGGCATAGCCGCTATGTGGGATAAAGTCTGTGACGTATTTAGCACCACTCTAGGCTGTGTTCCTGTGAGCAATCTTACTGTGGTTTGCAAATGCGTTCAGACCTGGACAAGGTCCTCTGAGATCTCCAGAACCAGGCGGCACGTACTCGTGACCGCTGCCTGCCTCGATGTTGATGTATTGCTTCTCTGCGTTGAATGTGTTGATGGGCTCAAAGAGGGCTGTAGCCGCGTCTGCGCCGGCTTGACGAGCTTCAAGCATTTTCTCCAACTCCTTAGCACGAGCCTCAATGGTAGGATCAGCCGCCGCTGCCTCGTACATCATAGCAGGGAATGCATGGGCAAAAGGGGCCAGGCCGGCTACGAAAAGCTGTGATGTGAGCTTCATAGTAGTATTAAATGGAGGAAAATCTCAGATGGAGGAATGTCTGGTAGTAAACTGTAGAGGTCTTCATGGCTTATATATTCAATCATTCATCGTGGTGGGTCACGTCAACCTGGTGCATCTTGCTCATCTCCCGTTCGTTTCCCGCTCGGTGCATCTTCCAGTGGTCGACGTTGCAGCCTGTCGATCTAAAGTGGTAGATACCGTTGCAGAACATCCAATGAACAGACCTGGAGAAAAGCTGACATACGGCAATATCCTTCCTGCAGCACACGTGCTGATGATTTTTTCCCGGTGCAAAGTTCAGGACGACATCTTGGGTTCGCGAGTCGCACCTAGGTCCCCAAAAGGTAAGACCAAATTTGTCGACGACTCGTAAAGTGCCGCGGCACCGCGGTCATCCCCCGCGCGTGGTTGTGTTCTCCTCGTGTTTGGCCAGCGCTAGTACTAG
The DNA here is from genome assembly GCF_004011695.2 of Ascochyta rabiei. Taxonomy (NCBI): domain Eukaryota; kingdom Fungi; phylum Ascomycota; class Dothideomycetes; order Pleosporales; family Didymellaceae; genus Ascochyta; species Ascochyta rabiei. The sequence goes on from NC_082426.1 coordinate 939,636, forward strand.
AGCAGTTCCCGGGTCTGGAGATCTGTGGGGTTAACGTGTAGATCATCCGCTCTGATCTCCTATTCGAGAACTGATTTGAGAAAGTCGCGGTCGGCCCTGTACCTGAATCTCCAGACCCTTGGTCGTGCAGGTGATCACAACAAAGCAACAAGCACCTACAGGCACACTTCACGCTTGCATCCGTTCGAAATGACGTGGCCGAGTGGATAGCATGACCATTGAAATCCGCGCGATTGGTTCGCATAACGCAATGGTGGATGTTATCTGAAAGAAGTAACTTGTTGCAGTCGTGAGGGTGTAGGTTGGGCTCTGAGAGGCATCGAGAGCAGGTACATGTCAGGAAGGAGCTTGGCGGAGTGGCCGAAGTGAAGCGCTGAACCACTGCGTTGGTATCAAATGGCACGATGAATGCTTCCGCAAATGTATTAGATGTATAGAGATTCTGGGTGCTGGAGATGGCCAACGTTCTGGGTTTGTGGTCGGCACCTGCGTCGGCAGACCGAGGTTTCATCTTCCACCTGCGTCATGTTAGCCACCTTCCTTTTATTGTCATCCACAGCACGTTAGCGGCGCGGGCACTCTATCACATCAATTCTCGGTCACGAATGCTTTTATCTACCTCACCAAACGAACACTAGAGAGACCTTAGATTGTTTCATCAGCATCAAATCATGTCACGCTCCCATCAGCATTTTGTCTGTGGCAGACTTAGTTAAATCACCTACTACCCTCGTTTGTCACTCCAATTTGAGCTTTGCAAGCTTTGGTGTCCGGTCGATAACCACCAGTGCTCGGTCTAGCGGAGCTGTGAAACAAGTCTGCTTTTGCTTATATTGCATCACGTGGAGGCTTCATCACGAGCGGCAAGCTTCTACGAAATGTATTACAATGATGTATCCACTATTAACACATATTGGAAGAGTCTGTAGCCAGTGAAGTGTACCGATCAACCTTGTTGTCCAAGAGCACGTTTGACCCAATAATGATTGGTGAACTTACGGTGGATCTATTGATTTTCTCTAAGATGCACTATGTTTCTGAAGCTTCGATCTTGACCGAGCCTTTCCCCGCAAGCCTTGCGCGATCTTTCCTAACTATTTGGTCGCTTCGATGGCCCCCCGATTCTCCACTAAATTCAATCCAATCACCGCGTAGCCATGAAGGTCTAAACTCGTCTCATCCCTCCTCACACCGCCGGCGCTGTTCTCCTTGGATAAGTATCTGTCAGCGCCGCTCAAGCTACTGCTACTACTGCTGCTATCACTGCTTGGAGACTCGTCATCGTTGTCCCCGGAGTCCAACTGACTACCTTTTCCGGTGAAAGTTGCGCTCAATAGCCTCACCAGCAGACGTGTCGTTGTTCCAGGAAGATGCGCTGTCACTGTTGCTTGAGGATGAAGTTTTGCCGCTAGACAAGTCATCGTCGTTCCTTGAATATAACCGGCTGGCCTTCCCATTCTGGCCGGCCTTGCTGTTCGGGCTGGCAGCAGTTTTCGGGCTGGCAGCGCTATTGCTACCCTGTTTTCCTGGTGATGATGGCTTGCCCCCCGGGTTCGCTAAGGTACCCTTGCTATTGGACCCGGTTCTCGCATTTCCCTTCCTCTTGCTGCCGTTGCTTTTGCTGCCATTACTCTTGGTGGCATGAGCTTTCTTGCCCTTGCTCTTCTTGTCTTTGTTTTTCTTGCCCTTCTTCTTGCTCTCGAATGCATGCCCTACACGAACCTCATTACACTTTATTCTACGATGTTCGGTATGGGAGTGGCTCATCTCAGTATCCACAGAGACGAAGAGAAAGATTTGATTCTAGTTGATCACGGCGACCCCGACATAGAAATCGAGAGTGGCGAAGACACGAGAGACCCAATTGTAGAAGCAGCAGAAGAAATCCGGCTCGACACCTACAGGAATCATGTTTCACGGCCTAAGATTAAACAAGAAAGCCAGCTGCAACGACATACATTAAGAATTAGCGCATGACCGTCCACCTTCTCTATAAAGCAGACACCACAGGCCGCCTCCCTTATCAAGTGTTTACGAGATCTGCTAGCTAACCCTGCATATCCAAAATTTCTGGGATTGAGCACCTCGGGTGAAATAGTGGATCTTGAAGTAGGGGCGAACGGGTCCAGTTTTGCTCTCTCTCTGAGACTCACGGCAGCTGCCAGAATTAAGGCTTACAAGTTTAGGCCCAGATGCTAAAGTCCTGCTGTAAGCTCGACCACGGTGGTGCTGACCGCGCTGCTACAGTAGCTACTGGCCCACGCAACCTTTGCAGCACGGTAAACAGGCTCGCAGGTTGCTGGAAATCCTGATGACTTTCTAGTTGCGCCAGCTGGACTGATGCAGACCATGATGCAACACACAAGGACCGAGCAAACCTATGAATTGGATACTCCCTCACAGACGTTGCATTCTGTTGAAGGATTGATCGGCTGGAAAAGTCGAAAGTCTCAGCTGTTTCCGCAAACAGCACTGTTGTTCCTCCAGATCAGCGTGCGGCAGAACGCGAGCGTGAGCGTGATACAGAGGATGACGAGGAATGGAAAACCTCTGGGAAGTACCGAGCACAGAAGTCTCAAAATCACTTAAAACATTGCCCTCTAGGTGGCATTGCTTCTCATGAGTCAGCCAAGTCAGGAGTTTTCCAAGGAGGCTGAGAGGCAGTGGTGAGGCTCAGATTGGAGGTCATGTCCGCAGCAGAAGAGGTCGGAAAGACGGTTGTTACAGATCGATAGACAGAAATCTTCACGCAGGCGTTAATGGAATAAAACAATGGTCGCTGAGTGACTGTTTCGCGCGCGATCAAATAGCCAAGGCATTTGCTGCTTAGTTCCGGCACAGTTCCCGTATTGAATAGTACAAGCAAACATAGCGTGTAAGTGCGTAATCACGAACGGTACGTTCCCAGCCTCCCTTTTAGTGCGTCACTAGCGCGTCATTGTTGCGCCTTGCGGTGAATAGTTTTTGCAGCACCATGTATCGCAAGAACGTCGACCCTTATAATCTCGTATTGCATACCATTTGACAACACCAGAGTATGTCTAGAGCTTTCAAGCCTTTCCGTTGGTGGGCTGAGCCAGATTAGCACCAACATAAGCCAAAAAGCAAGACCCCCACAGTTTTTGAATAGATAAATCACTGATGACCGGAACATCGCGTCACCCGACTTGAGCAACGAAAGTCTTGAAAGTTGTAAGTTTGCAATTTCATGGAAAGAAGGATGCAGACAAGCGAAAAAATTCTAGCCTCGGTACAAGTGCCAGTTTCGACCTGACTCCGTGAAAACACCAAGACCTCGAAATTTCCTTGACGTTCGTATCTCTCCTGACCTTACCGAACAGCAAAACCTCTCAGCACACTCAGGTCAAGATGACTCGCAGTGGACAAACCACGCATTTGGATACGCGCGGCTCGACAGCATCGTGGTCTCAGCCTCGCACGCTGTATCTGACCGCATACAATCTGCTTTTCGCTGCACTGTGGGTTTCAGTAGGCATCAGTGCCGCCAATCATGCTCCGAGAGGCAAATTTATCTTGTTTGAGGCGGTAGAGCCTCGCGCGCGTTGGATTCAGACCCTCACGCTCATTGAGGTCGTGCATGCGGCCGTTGGTAACTACATTCAAGGAACATGCAACCTATCAATGCTGATCGTCATAGGCATGGTCAAATCGCCTGTCAGTACTACAGCCACACAGGTCTTTACACGTGTGATTCAGGTCTGGATGATCTGGTACAGCTTCCCTGCGAGTACAGCTGCATCCAGAGCATTTATGGTCTTGGTGTTGGCTTGGTCCGTCGCAGACTCCATTCGCTACCTGTACCTTGCTCTGAATCTTCATGGGAAGGCGCCGCAGGCTCTTATCTGGCTCAGGTAAGCCCAAAGACGTTGCACCCATTGGTACAGGCTGATGATTGCAGATACACCATGTTCTATCCTCTTTACCCGATCGGGATTGGGGCGGAGTGGTGGCTGATGTACAAGAGCATCGAGCCTTTGGGCAGGATTAGCCCTGTGCTTCCGCCAGTGTTCTACTTCTTGCTGGCGTTGTACGTTCCTGGTAAGTCCTGCACTGACAGTACTGTTCTCATGTCATCGGCTAACGATTATAGGCGCTTATACAATGTTCACATACATGGTCAAACAGAGGAAAAAGATCCTTAGCAGGGGCCAGAAGACAGTGAAACCGATTGAATAACGACTCATCCACATTCAATCTAAATGAACTCGGCCTCCTCACTTCACATACGGTCGACGGTGGTTTCGAGTAGCACGTGTCTTCAGCGACTGGTCTTTCTGCCAACCAGACTTCATACATGGATACTATGTTGGGTGAAAAGCCTTGTAGACCTGCAAAGCCCCTCCAATGCTTTGCACTAGCCCAAAGAAAATCGTCAGACACAATACGATGATTGTGACCCAGAACGTGTACCATTGGACTCCGTTGCGACGGTCATGCCACCATTGGAGGATGGTCGAAGGTCGAGACTGATCGAAAGCCTGTTTTAAAATGACGAGTCGGTCATGCCAGAAAGTGACCTTCTCGAACTCTCGATCATGTGGTTTCAGCGGAGCACACATAGCCAATGCTTTGTCCAAATCTAAGGAGTTGGTCCGCTTCTTAGGCCACTTCTGTGTTTCTTGGTCGTTCAACGGGAAGAGGAGTGAAAGTGTCCGAAGCGTTTCGGCTACGAGTTCGTTGGGCAGTACGGTGCTATCTGGTCTGTCAGTTTACAGATTCATAGGGACCGGGGTACAAATCCACATACCTTACGTGCCGCTTGAGGAATGACACATTGTGGAAAACAGCGAGTGTCCCATCACGATCCACCATTCTCAGATGATCTGCAAGGTTGTCGGTCGGTACAATCTTTATACCCGCAATGCGTTCTAGGTTGCAAACTGTAAACATTGGGTCGAGCCTGAGACCCATATGGTCAAGGACCTGAGGCTCCTGGAAATGTGTTTGCAGAGCCACTTCTAAGCTACCTGTAGTCCATTCCAAACGCGTTTGTTCTGACACCATTCGCACTTGCGCTGCAACGTTGACCATCAGATACAGCCGAGCTGCCAGATCAATAGCGCCGTCTAGCATCTCGTCTTCGTTGGGGCGATGATGTGTGGAAGCTCCCGCTATCAGACACTCCTTGATAGATTCTCGAGACGCGCCATTGTCGAATAGGTGTATCAGGTTGAGAATATCTCGGTGCGTTTTGGCCATGACAATCGTCCAATGCGGCTTGACATTGGCTGTCGTAGTACCTAAAGTAAGGACCCCAGTCCAGAGCATCTTGTTGGTACGTAGATAAGTTGGTTGGCGTCCAGAAGTGCTTTTTGATTGCGTTTTAAGTCTGGAAGTGGATCGGGGACGAATTCAGAGGCGAATCGAGCACCTCCATGGTTGACGAAACGACTGGCAGAAACCCAAGGCTTCTGGAAAGCTCGAAACATTAACAAGAAGCGACTGTGCTATTATTCAGACTGCATTGGATAGCCGATATTGGCATAAATCACGGACGAAGTAGTGGCGGTGCATTTCCAATGTTCGACCCAGCCCTCTTCTTACAGAGCCCAAAGTATGGTAATGAGAACGCAACTAACCAATTAGCCCTAAGCAGAGTGCTCCGCGTTATTGAATCCGTAGAAGCGAAGCGCTCGTCGGGAGCAGATTGTATTTCAGCCACAGTTCTGCAGCTGCTGTTGCCCCATGGATATCACACTGCATGGTAATAAACGCCCAATTATTACACAGTACCGGAACTGTGCCCCCCACACCTTTACACTGCCACTCGAAGGTTTCCGACAGGCGAATCGGACTTGGATGACTCGGACGCTCTCGAAGGTCAAAAGATACCTCTCGCGCTCTATCTTTTGCAAAGAACCAACTCACCACTCATTACTAAGAGTCTTTGTTGGCACTATCTATCGGTCGATACTCGAAGGCCATGACAATTTGCCCTTCTTCTTTTTCGGCTGACGAAGCAGTCTCCACACAACCATTGCCTATGTAAAACCGTTTGGAAAACCGTTTGCAACAGATAACCTGGAAAAAGCTATTGGGAGGCGGACGAAACAGCTCGGAAGTATTTTCACTCTCATCTCAAACCAGAGATTGCGCAACTTCTGAACGGTCTCTTCGGATCTGTGTCGACTCCAGACTCATAATCATAGTCACATACATGGTTGCTATACGACACTCCACAGCGAAACCGACAGTACTCTTCGTTTCCAAGAATTCTAGGCATCGAAACGATGCACACAAGCTGATAAAATAATGCGGTATCCTAAAACAACACCCTGTTTGGCTGACTGGTAAAGCCTCAAAGGATCCTGGTTGGGGCGCACCACTGCGATCACTTGCCCTAGGGAAAGTGGGCGACACGAGTGGCCAAACGCACGAAACCGTCTCCAAGATCTTTTACGACCCGCCAAAACCATTCCGATCCAGGGGCATGACCGATTACGTTGCCCACGGCCCATCTTTACGTACTGCGACAGCAAACCTTGTTCGTGTACATAGGCAGATGTTCTAACTCACTGCCGCGCATGCTTTCTTCGATACAGACGACAAAGCAGAAGTTACCGCCTACGAGTATGATGATGCGTGTGAGATTGACAGCGATGATAAGGATCTGCCTGTATACGGAGACGAGACAATTGGCATTCCTGTGATAGAACTATGCCGGGCACAGGACTCTGATGACTGTCCATTTTCCCCGTATCAACGGAGTTTGAACCATTCTCTCCCTACGCCAGGGATGATGAAGACATCTGCTCTCTGTCCAGCCTCGGCTCGACTATGTTAATGAGCAATGGGGGTGCAACCGTGCATCATGGTTCAGCATACGGAGCTTCATGCCAAACATTCGAAACAGGACTTGAAGTGACACTCCATGACGACAGCGAGGACGAGAGATTTTCTGAATCTACTGTTAGCTTCTCCGAAGACGCAGCTTCGGAGATATCAGCAGAGTCGACGTCATTGGATTTGGCGTCACTCCGACCACTTGGTGTCTTGTCGCGATGTTCGGCAGACAAAGACTGGGCTCTTATAGCCATCGCCAGATACGGCAATGCGAAACTTGCTGCCTTCCTGGCATCAGATCAAGAAGATTTGAGCACCGTACCGCTGGCGCAGACCCATACTGGAGGTGGACTTGTGCACACCCATACCGCTTGGGGCGGGAAGACGACCGGAACCATCCTCAGCACGGTATCCGACTATCGTCCCCCATACGGGACATAATCTCAAGAAGTTTTCTCTGTCCGGCTTGACGGCCGTCTCGCAGATGGTGACTGCGGCTCAGCCGTGACTGACGCAGCTACTGGCGAGCTGTATGGCCACATAGTGGCTGGCTGTCCGGAAACCGGATTTGCATATGTCATGGCTGCACGACATGTGTTTCCGGACTTTCAGAAAGAAGGTCTAGTTGGAATCACTATGACTTTGAAGCTTGACAAAGAAGTATTCAAAGAGCAGACTTCAGACTTTCGGCAAGCACTGGACGCAACGACACAGTCTGTTCTAAATGAACGTACCAGGGATGCATTCCTACAAGGAACAAAGGCATACTCCTCTCCAGCTATCTTAAGATTACAGATAAGCAGGAAAGCTCGAAGTCTCCAGAAGCTATCGGAAGGTACAAGCGTTGATGATTCGCTGGGAAGGTTCGATCGAAAAAGTACGTGAGGAAGAGGTAATGAAGTCCAAGATCGAAGAGTGAACTTACTTTTTACTAAAAATTGACAGAATGAGCAGTTGCGGGACGTGTTTGAAACGTCCGGCTTCGGATGCGGCGACGTCAAGCTGTCCATGAATGTATCAGACTCGCATGCCTCCTTGAGCCATGCTATCTCGAGACACGTCTCTACAAATGACGGCCCGAAAACGCTTCTGATCGTTTGGAATACGAGCCGCGGTTTGGAAGAAGGAGTGGGAAGCCCGAAAAGAAGAAGGTGTGTTGAAACCAACATTGACGGGTGGCAATTGCTGACCAAACCAGCTTACAAAGAGCATTTTAAACTTGCTTCGATATTGTACAAACGATGCGGTTGAAATGCTGTAGAGGCCCCTTTGCTATCTGCTTCGGCTGATGTCTTAACAATTCTCGGCTTCCCCTCTGCCAACTCCACCGCCCCAACAGTAGCGACCGGCAGAAAAGTTTACGAACGCCTATCGTTGGGCGAAAGAGTCCTTCATCCAGACTCACTGAGGCCGATTACATTTACACGGGCGCTGCGCCAGTCGTTCGAAGCGCTGCTCGATGAGGACCTGCCTAGTTTGTCCGCCTCACAGGTCCTGCGGAAGCTGATTGCGGAAGCGCAGATATGGCTCAGGCTGTATCGGCCCTTGGGACTTCAAAGGAGGATCAGATGGACGCTGTTGACCCCCCAACGAGAGCAGCTGCACTCTCTTGGGCCACATAGAGATCTTGAAAGACCGCAGTCCTGTTCTGCCAGTGCCGAATCAGCATCATAGATGGAATATGGAGGAGCTAATATATCATGTTGCACTGCTACCACTTGCTCGGTGCAACATCGAGTTCCAGCTTCTTCGTAGTTCTGCTCATGGGGTTTGCCACGTCGTTATATCAATATCTGAGCGTTGCACAGAACAAAGATATTGCCTAGGCAGCATCATATCCAGCAGGACTTCCTGTACGCCTTGCAGTCTTTTTCAGCGTCAGTATTCAGTAGATACGTGCAATTTCCTGATATTTCGGCAAACTAGCGAGCGCCTGCGTAGATGTTTCTGATTGATCGGGGTGTAGAAGAGCGAACAAACTCGACGCTATAACCTAGCACACAAGCATCATTCAAGCCAAACAACAATATTGCCCCAATCCTGCACGTCCATATGTTGAATCAATACCCTACCAACCCTTTTACCTGTTCGCAGCACTGTTTCCTTCCCTAGGTTCCACTTGACTGACCTCCAGCACAACAGTGATCTACAACCAGTACAGCACAGCCGAAAACTTCACTGCCACTGCAGTTGACCCTTCTCAATACATGAGACAGTTTGGTGATACAACTGTTTTCCTGTGGCAATCCACATCGACAGTCTACGCGTTGCCAATCCTCAGACCTTCAGTACATGCCGTGTCGACTTATCCCTGTGAGAAACCACCCATGAAGCAACAAATGCTGCGAAGACACAATCTGGCCTGCTGGCAGCACTCATTGAAACCGAGAGGCAGATCTTTGGTTCAGTGCCCACATCGTGATGGGTTGCTGAAGGGTGATGCCTGATCATTCGATATACGGTATGCGGTGGAATTGTGGTGTGGTTCAAGCGCTTCCTCGTTCTTTCCGCCACTCCACGATTCGTGCGGCGTCGCAGTTGCAGTCCTAACACAGCGCCACTAAAACCGGCTGAAAGGTAGAATCGTCGTTTTGTGCACGTCTTCAAAGGTAACGTCTGTGGCCCGTCTCCAATCCCTACCAGCACGTCTGTAGCGCCCTTTGCAGCGTAAGCTACAGTTACCGATACAGCGTTGCACCCACCTTAGCAAGGATTTCTACAGTCCTTTGGGAATGAAAAGACAGCATTCTCGCATCATGAAGGCACTGGAACATCGCCCTACCTCAATGCTATGTCTCGAAATTCCATCATCTCAAGACAAAGATGCGTATCAAGTGCAGTGCCTGCAGCAGCATCATCAACAGTAGCAACACCAACGCCACGGCCCCTGTTGAAACGCGTCCAAGATGAAGCTCCAGAGCCCAAAGCCTTGAAGATCTAGAAACTAAACACACATAGACCCCGCCAGCGCTACCCCATGCTCCAGTGTCGCCCGAGCAGATGCACCTGGCACAGCAGTGATCAATCCCCCAACCAACCAACTCACTCGCCACCCACCACTCCACCGCCCCCCACCGCAGCGCCCAAAGAAGAAAACCCACACAACACAGCAGCAAAAGCGCAGGCATCGAATTCACTCAACCTCACCATGACCACCTCAAGGCCGTAGTTCCTCGTTCAGCAGAACAGAACAGAACAGAACAGAACAGAACAGGCCAGATCGCCTTCCCTGATTGGAGCGGTAAGTGCACAGCATCGCCAACGCAGCAGAAGAAAGCGAAAGCGCCGTAAACAAGCAGAGCGAAAACGGAAATAAATTAGCGACATGTGACCTTTTTTCATCTATTTCGTTTCGCTCCGCAATCAACCCCATACCCCACCTGCACCGCACCAGCGACCATTTACCCGCCCCGCGATCCCCCCGCGAGTCGCCCCGTCCAGGCCAGGACAGAGAGGGGGGCGGTTAATTTGGACCCGGGGAGCGCGGGGCGAATGCGCGACGCGGTAATGAAAGAGGGCGGGAGAAGGGGGATGGGGGAGATGAGGACAGAGTGCAGAATGCGGTCGAGCGGGTATATAGATGGGGTGGGTAGCGAGCGGGTTGTTACCTATACACACTCCCTACACGTCTAGTCTACGTAGCATTCCCGCGAGTTGATTGCCTATTTGGCGATTGTTCTGCGCTGCACCGCCTCAGACGGCTTTTTTTTTGATTACTGGGACAGCGAGATACAAGACCACAACAGCAGCGAAGAGAACCGAGAACTCGAAAGATGAAGTGCATAGCGTTTGTGTCGATGGTTGCAGCGACATTGGCAGCCGCCGATACTCCCTCTTCCTCCTCCACCGCCGCGAACCCAGGCAAAGACCGACCCCCAATCGGCGCGCTCTGGAGCAGCACCTGGAGCGCGAGCACGCTCCACCCGTTCGTGCAGTCCTGCCACACGCAGTCGGTGCACCGCGGCAAGCTGCACACCCTGTCGCGCCTGTACCCAGAGCTGGAGGAGTTCGCGCCGCAGCTCAAGGTCTTCTACAACCAGCAGCCCTACCCGGGGTCCTGGGACGGCGCAGACCCGCACGGCAACGAGCGCGAGCTGCTCCAGATGCAGATGCAGCACCTGCCGTGGAAGGTGCGCGAGTGGATCAAGAGGAATGCAACGCAGCGGCACTACAGTGTGCATGATGATGTGGTTTTCTTTGCGCCGGGCGCGATTTATCCGATTTTGCCGCTGTGGGTGGAAGGGGAGCGGGAGGGTTGTGAAGGTACGCTTGACGTTGGGATGGGCTGGATGGGGCGCTAATGTGTGTGTAGGTGTTTTTGATGGGTTGGAGACGTACTCGAATGAGCCCAAGGACGGCAGCGTCATTGGGAAGGTGTCGCACACGGAGGATGCGGAGGAGGCGGAGTTTACGGTTGAGGCGCTGCGTGTTACGCTGCGGGATGGTGCGGAGCGCAGTGAGCTGTGAGTGCTGAGGCGACTCCATTGGGTTCTGGCGTTTGGCGTTTGGCACGTAGCTAGGCTGTCGATGTGCAGTCCCCTTCTTGATGAGCTGCAGTTCCCTACTTTGGATAGCTGCATTCAGACCTCTTTATCGTTTTGCTGCTTCTGCCTGCGTAGCTTCTCCCTCTTCCTCTCCTCGCTCCCTGCATGCCTCACCGCGCTCACCATGTTGAACAGAAAGATACCCACAAAGCACAACCCAACAGCCCCCAGTACAACGACCACACTGACCATGCTCAACACTACAACGCCATACGACCCCTTCATAAAGGCCTTGCTGCCGCTCAGCTCCTCGAGTGCGGTGCCGACCTGCATCGCGCTCAGGACGAGGCTGAGGAAGACAAACAGGATGAGGATCCAGGAGAAGTTGCGCTCGAAGAAGACGACGTAGCGGTTGTAGCCGTACAGATAACCGCGGACAAAGTGCGTGAAGAAGAAGCGTGTGCGGTAGATGGAGTTGATGCGCGAGAGGCGGAGGTCACCGAAGTGGTAGCGCTGGTTGACCTGGTGCAGGGTGTTGATGTCGACGTTGCTGTGGAAGTCGGCGACCAACGCCTTCCACCAGGGCCAGGTGATGGCGGCGGGGAGGAGGGCGTTGTCGTGGGCGAGCTTGAGGTCGAGCGGGGACGTGATGAGCCAGACGTAGCTCAGCAGCCAGCCTGTCGCGCTCTCCCACAATGCCTCGTCGGCGCACACGTACTGCTCCCAGAAGGATGTGCTGACAAGGTACTCGGGCAGAGGTTTGACGAGCAGCTTATTGGAGAAGCGGAGGAGGTGCAGATCCATTTGCTGCGTGCCGAGCACCTCATAGCCGTACATGTTGTACCGGTGCAGAGGGCGTGCGCGCATCGGCCGCCCGGCCATCCAGAGGTGCGCGTGGATGGTGTTGAGGCGCGAGAGGTCGAGATCCTCTCTCAAAAAGGCTTTGACGTCGTCGTTTGCAAGGAAAGCCTCATTGCCGCGGCCGGCGATGGTGGGCAGCGAGTCGAGCGGCGACAGGGGTGATGTGTCGAAGACGACTGGCTGATGATTGGTGGTGGCCGCATGCTGCGATGAGGTCGGCGACGACGTGAGCGCCTGTGGCAGCGGTCGTGAAGCAAAGGGCGGTTGGAGCGAGGGGGTCGTCGAACGCACAGCGCTGTGCTGGGCCGTCTTGTCAACCATACCGTCCTGGTCGCTGAGCGACAGTGCTTGTCATGTGGGAGCAGGCGGCGCGAGTCGACCTATCTAGGCAACGCTGGTGAGCCCAAGGCTGAGGCTGAGACCGAGGCTGAGACCGAGGCTGAGGCTGCAGCTGGTGACAGCTTCGAGCTGACATGCAGGCAGCGGGCGCTACATTTGTGGAACGGAATGTGGGGCCAAACGGCTGCTAACATCACACACACAGCTCGAGCGTCGAGCAGCCAATCATTCATTGATAGGTATCAACCCCGAACGCCTCCTCTCATGCAGTTTTGGATATCATCTCGCCCCTCTTCAGCCGCTACTTGCAGTAGTTGGCTGGAAAGCTGCCCCTTTGCCCGTTGACCTCGCCCTCCCACCAGTCCTGCGAGCTGTCCGTCTTCTTGATCACGCGGATGCGGTTGCCCTCCCGGAAGGACAGGTCGCCTGCCGTGTGGCTGTCGAAGTCGTACATGGCTGTGACGTACTGTGCCTGGAACGAAGCAATCTTCTTCGGCGGTGGCGGTGGCGGTGGCTTCTTCTTGCCGATGGCAGGGTTGGGCGACAGGCTGCCCGGGGTGTAGGCTGGTGTGGAGGTGGTCGATGCGCGCGACGGTATCTTCCCAAAGTAGTCGCGCTCGCCATTGCCGTTGCCGTTGCCGTAGCTGTTGCCGTTTGGCGCACCGGGCGTGGTGCCGTTCGAGTACGACGAGGGATACGAGGTGGAGGAGGCGCGTCGCCCAAAGTGGTCGCCGTTGGAGGGTGTGAGCATGGGCGAGCTCGAGATCTTGGGCTTGGAGGCGCCGAGCGAGCTGATGGACGGCTTGGTGGCCAGGTTGTACGCAGGCGGCGGCGGTCCGTCTTCGTCGGGCGAGGTCAGCGTCGTCGAGGGTCGTGACGCCAAGCGGCCGGCGGTGACGGTCGGCACACTCTCGTGGCTGCTGGCTCGTCGGCCGGGCATTACCTTGTTACGGAGACCCAGGCCGGTCAGTGTGTCGCCCTTGTCAGGCAGTCTCATGGGCTGATGGACCGCCTTGCCTGTTCGCAGGAGCGCAAAGTCTGTCTCCATCTCCTTGCGCAGCGGCGAAAAGGCATGCTCCCACATGGGCACGACCTCCTCGGGCTCTGGCGGGGGGTCGGGGTAGCCCTGGTCGTGGGAGTACTGGTGCAGGACTGTGTAGAGGTTGCCAATCAGGTTGTTCTGCAGCACAATCTGGTTGGCGAGGAGGTGGGGCAGGATGGAGAAGGTGGCTTCGTTGAGGCGCGGCAGCGAGTTGCGGAGGGTCTCGTCGGCGCTCCAGTAGCCCTGCTGCGAGCGCTCGAGGTCGGCTTCGTGCTTGGCGAGGGCGACGTTCTCGCGGTCTGATCGTGTCGTCTTCTTCTGCAGCGCGTCGCAGCGGCTCTTGTAGCGCTCGTAGTCGACCTGGCACGCCGAGTCAGCTGGTGGGGGGGCTTGAAGCCAGAGCAGGCGGCTACCTTTGCGTCTTCGCGCTTCTTCATCGTCTTCTTCATGGGCTGCAGCGCGTCTTTGGCGAGCTTGGCGGGGATGATGAGCTTCCGGTCAATGTCCTTGACCTCGTCCATCATGTCCGTCTTGAGCTCGGCAAAGGCGTCCTGCAGGCCGGCGACCCGCTCCAGCGTGGCCTGGGGGGTGTCGGCGGCGACATGTGAGCTGAGGCCGGCCTTTTCTGCGCCCAATGGCTTGAAGATGGTGTAGAGGTGCTCGACGGTGGCCAGCTGGTGGTTCAGGATGTTGGTCCAGGCGTCGCGCCACTGCTTGGACGACTCCTCGAGCTGGGCACGTCAGTTGCTGAGGCCGTGGTGGAGGGCGTGACGGGACATGCACGAGGGGGGCACGAGGGGGGCACGAGGGGGGACGACGGGGGGACGACGGGGGCGCGACGGGGAATGCATGTCTGGACTCTGGACTCTGGACTCTGGACTCTGGACTCTGGACTCTGGACGCTGGGGCTCTTCGCGGCCCCACATGTTCTCCCAGACGTGTCATCTGCCAGCTCGCAGGGCTGGACGGCAGGTTGAAGCAGCTACACAGGGAGGAAAGAACACCCACCCACCTTGGTCAGCATGGTCTCGGCATCTTTGAAGTCGGCGAGCATGGCTTCAATGTCCGCTTCATTGGGCGTCCTGGGCAGGAAGCGGCCGGTGAGGCGTTGCATGCGCTGCATGGTGCAGGCGGGCAGCAATTGCGTGCAGCAATTGCGTGCGGTGCGTGCAGTGCGTGCGGTGCGTGCAGTGCGTGCGGTGCTTGCAGTGCATGCAGTGCGTACAGTGCGTGCAGTGCGTACAGTGCGTGCAGTGCAGTGGCAGGTGCACGGGTGGGGGGGGAGTGCAGAGTGCAAGTCGCGGTGTTGAGTGTCGTGCCTGCGCCCGTTGTGGCTGTGGCAGCTAGCGCGGAGCGGGAGGGGTGGTGAAGGCTGGCCAAGAGGTGGGAGGTGGGAGGTGGGAGGTGGTGCCAGGTGCTGGAGGTGCTGGAGGGGGCTGCACGGCGACGCGGGCAGGCGACGCGGGGCAGGCTTTGCTCGATGATGTTTCGTCAGCTCGTCCGCTCGTCAGCGCAGGACGCAGGACAGGACAGGACAGGACAGGACTGGACAGGACAGGACAGGACAGGACAGGACTGGACAGGACAGGACAGGACAGGACAGGACAGGACAGGACAGGACAGGACAGGACTGGACAGGACAGGACAGGACTGGACAGGACAGAACTGGTCAGGACACGACAGGACACGACACGACACGACACGACACGACACGACACGACTGGACCGGACAGGACTCGAGGCGTTGTGGGTAGGACGGCACACGCCCCGTCAGGCATCCCAACGCCGACGCGCGCCATGGCCAGCAGCGAGGGAACGGGAACTTGTTGCCATGAAGATTCAACCAAAGCCTAAAGGGCGCGCCATCTGGCTGGTGGGCCTGGAGGACCGCCGGGTGCTGAGCGGCCGGTCCTGGTTCTGCGTGCGCCGTCTGCCTGCTGGCTGGCTGGCTGGGCGTCTGGCCGGTGTAGCGCCACGTCACGTGATTTGGAACGCGGTCGCGACTGCCTCTGCCCTTGCCCCACCAACGCGTCGCCCTCACCACCGAGCCAAGACAAGATAAGACAAGACGAGACGGCGACGACTACTACAACGACGACGACGACGACGACGACGACTACGACTTGGACGACCTCCGTTCCCTCCTCACGGCCGCCCATGTCTCGCCGTGCTCTCTCCAACCGCCTCCCACAAAATCCACAGCCATGACAGCGCCCCTCCGCCGCAGCACACCGCACTCGCAACCTCACGCCCACGCCCACGCCCACGCCCACCCCCACCCCCACTCGCAGCTCCCCGCCTCGGCCTCCCAGTCTGCCCCCGTCGCCGAGTTCCGCTGCCTGTACACGCCCGACGTGCGCAAGAAGCAGAAGAAGTGGCACGATGGCTACCTCAAGTTCCACGCCTTCAACAACCGCGTCATGGTCTACGATCACGCCCGCAACTTCCTCGGCGACACGTACTTCAAGGACAGCGACGCCCTGCACGAGGGCCACGAGCTTACCCTCGACAAGGGCGTCATGGTCGAGGTCGCCGAGCCCGTCGGCCTCACCCACACCGACCTGACGCCGCTGTTCGAGAAGAAGCCCAGGGACCCCCCGCCGCCGCCGCCGCCGCCGCCGCCGAGTGCTCCTCCGCCACGCTTCCACCCGCCCTCGCTGGTCGCCCGTCCGCCCGCTGCGCCTTCCCACGCTGCGCCTGCCCACGCTCCACGCATCAACACACAGCCCCGCCACAAGTCGCTCAGCACGCTGCTTGGGACGCCAAAGGGGCCAATCGGAAAGTCAGTGCCCATCCAGTCGCCATACGACGCGCGCCAAGAGAAGGAAAAGGAGAATGACGTCGCCGTGGACAGAGCAGCGAAGAGGCTGAAGATCACGCACCGCCCCACAACCTCTGCCACCCTGCGATTGTCGAGCCCAGTGCAGGAAGAGAGTGCGACGCCTAACAAGAGCCTCCCACCCTGGACCAACACATGGGATGCAAACACGCCTCGCCAGCCTGCACGACCGACACCACGAGCGTCTGCAACCACGCTGGAGGAGCTGGATGATATCGTGCACATCTCCCCGGGCATAACCATGCCCAGCACCCCGCCTGCAGTCGTGCCAGCACCAACCAAGGCCGCCGTCACACCCACCCCGTCCGTCAGACCTGCGACCGTCGAGAAGCCAGCACTGCAAACACCCAGAATACCTAGAGGCAAGGTGCCTGTACCGAGTGTCAAAGCGCTGGAAACACCCAGAGTCCACGCACCGCCTTCCTCTCCGCCCGTCAGTGCCTCCAACCGACTGACCAACGTCGACTTTGCCATGCAACCCACACCAGCCAAAGAGTCACAGACAAGGCCAGCCAAACAACCATCACCGCCACCGCCCGCGCCACCTCCTCAGTCTTCTCCTCGACAGCTCAAAGCAAAGTCCTTGCGACTGTCTGCTGGCGTGAAGCGAGGCACCCTGATGATGTGTCAACCTCCGCCTCTACGCCCCAAAGCAGCGAGCACACATCGGACTGCATCCCCAAGATCGAGTTCAGTCAAAGCACCCGGCCTATCTAGACGAGCACCTTCGCCAATACCTGAACACACACTTTTTGAGCCACCCGCATCCAAGGTCAAGCAAAATGCCACTCCCATTACCACGGACACAGGAGAACGAGCAAGGACCAAACAGACATTACCTGACGATGCTTTGGACGCATGCGACGACGATCAGGAAGTCTTCCATGGCCTCATGGATCAGCAGCTCATGATATCCCCTGTGTCGCCCGGCACACCACCCGATCCGATAGTAGTACCTGACAGGCCTGGAAGAACAGAGCTTGGTTCGAAAGAGAGAGCAGCAGCGCGCAATGCCCACGGATCACCTTCGCCAGGAGCCACAGAGCCTGTACGGACAACTGCTGCTGCTCAAGTCAAGAGGAAGCCGATCCAAAAGCCACAACCAGCTCGCAAACCCTCCCCGCCAGCCCTGTCGATTGCAGAAGCCCCATCGATGCAAAACAGAGCAGCTTCTCCAGCTCTCAGTGCCGTGTCAGACTCACGGTCACGCACTGCGTCGATGTCGCCTCGAAAGCTCGCTTCTCTTTCAACTGGCGGTTTCCGCAAGAAGCCTAAGCGTACAGCACCACAACCCACGCCTGTGCCAGACAAACCTCCTCCAGTACCGCGCAACGAGACCATGCCACTTCCACCGCATCCCCTACGTGCCAACAAGAAAGGTCCTGTAATGACAACCACCGAGCTTGCTGCAATGCTACAGAAGCCAAAGAAGAGGCCCAAAGTGACGCTTGAACCCATTGAAGACGACGGGACAACCGTAGGCAAGAGTCCAGATCGAAAGTTCAGAAGAGTTCGCAGCGAAAGCGATGCGCCGATCCCCAGCACGAGCGACGACTGGGAGAAGAGAAACCTGCCAAAGCCCGCCGACGCTCCCGCCGATGCAGTATCTGCTGATGCGGTTGAAACGCCAGAGAGACCAGCTGTGGTCACCAGGAAGAAGTCCGGCTTGGCAGCACTTGTCAAGAAGACCGACCCTCGGCGCAAGTTGGTACGCACGCAGAGCCTGAACGTCGACACTAGCACGCCGCCCGCTCAAGACACAGAGTCGCCGCTGCCGAGTCCAGTCGTCGACAAAGACGTTGGACCTTGGAGCACAGAGGCGGCAGATTTATTCGACTGGAGGCCCCCGCGGAGCGTGGAGGTGGAGGTGGAGGTGTGAACGTACGCTCACCAATTGCAGTGCTGTGGTTTTCTAATCCCTCTGAGTAACCCTTGCGATTGTCTCATCACACAATCTAATTGTGTGCCTGCAGCCTTGTCTAACAGTAGTCCTATAATTACACTATCTTCTTATGCATATCTTATAAAGCGTTACATATTTACATGCTTATAAAGTATTAGTTAAAGATATAGAGTTACTGCTGCTAAGTCTAGTTATTAACAAAGATGTTAGACCTTTAAACACAGAGGTAGCTAATTTATTTAACTAGAGGCCCCTGTAGAGCGTGGAGGTGGAGGTAGAGGTAGAGGTAGAGGTGGAGGTGTGAACGTACGCTTACTAGTTGCAGTGCTGTAGTTTTCTAATCCCTCTAACTAACCCTTGCGATTTTCTTATTATATAATCTAATAGTGTAACTATAGCCTTGTCTAATAGTAGTCCTATAATTACACTATCTTCTTATATATATCTTATAAAGCGTTATATATTTACATACTTATAAAGTATTAGTTTAAGATATAGAGTTGCTGCTGCTAAGTCTAGTTATTAAGAAAGATAATAGACCTTAGAGCACAGAGGCGGCAGATTTATTTAACTAGAGGCCCCTGTAGAGCGTAGAGGTGGAGGTAGAGGTAGAGGTAGAAGTAGAGGTAGAGGTAGAGGTAGAGGTAGAGGTAGAGGTGGAGGTGTGAACGTACGCTTACTAGTTGCAGTGCTGTAGTTCTCTAATCCCTCTAACTAACCCTTGCGATTTTCTTATTATATAATCTAATAGTGTGCCTATAGCCTTGTCTAATAGTAGTTCTATAATTACACTATCTTCTTATATATATCTTATAAAGTGTTACGTATTTACATGCTTATAAAGTATTAGTTTAAGATATAGAATTGCTGCTGCTAAGTCTAGTTATTAATAAAGATGTTAGACCTTTAAACACAGAGGTAGCTAATTTATTTAACTAGAGGCCCCTGTAGAGCGTGGAGGTGGAGGTAGAGGTAGAGGTAGAGGTAGAGGTAGAGGTGGAGGTGGAGGTGGAGGTGGAGGTGTGAACGTACGCTTACTAATTACAGTACTGTAGTTTTCTAATC
The DNA here is from genome assembly GCF_004011695.2 of Ascochyta rabiei. Lineage (NCBI taxonomy): Eukaryota > Fungi > Ascomycota > Dothideomycetes > Pleosporales > Didymellaceae > Ascochyta > Ascochyta rabiei. The sequence continues at coordinate 958,973 of NC_082426.1, forward strand.
CCTCTGAGTAACCCTTGCAATTGTCTCATTACACAATCTAATAACGTACTCCATGGGTAAGTGTTGAGTTTCACACTTTAGACAAAGTCCGTAAGTGATTGTTTGATTAGGTCTTAGGGATAAGTACGTGTAGGGGTTCTTAAAGGGGTAGTTGTCTAGTTAAAGACTGTAGCAACTAGGGTTGCAAGGAAGAGTATAGAGTAGACTATCTGTTTCGCAAGCAGGGTTAAGATATTCTAATAACAAAGTTAATTAACAAAGTTAAACACAAACTATAAGGGTTGTGTTCCTATAATCTATATACTAAGGAGATATAATACTTATTAACAAGTAACTAGAGTTAGTCTAATAAAATACATAAGGGTGCTTGTAGACAAGCATATTGTACTATGCTTATTAATAAGCAGTTATGTGTGTTATGCTTGTTAACAAGCAGTTACGTAACAACCCTAGGTGTTCTGTCTTTCTCTACTTGTTGTTCCTTTAGGGAGGAGTTAGGGGTTTAGTTAGACAATACTTATTGCTGTGCCGCTCCCTCTGCACAGGATCGTAACACTATCCCCCCTTCCTCTTTAGTTTGTCCTTAAACCACATAATTGTATTTTAGAGATTTATATAATCTGTAATCTCTGTATCTAGTAACCTGTAAGTTAAGATGTCCTTATACGCTTGCAACATCTGTCTTATATTAGAAATCTGTTAAGCTAATACACCCGCTAAAGTCCTCTGCAATTGTTGTTTCTTTAGCGGCTACGAGTGCTACATTATGCTAGATAGTCTAAAAGGTCTAAAGTGTACTAAGTGTATAAAGGCTGGCAAGCTATATGTAAACATGTCTTAGTTGTTGTTAGATAAGACTCGCAAGGAGTATAAAAAGAAGGTAGAAGAAGACAAGTTGCTCCTTATAACGTACCCCACGGGCGAGCCGCTTAACGGGCGAGCCGCTCACTTTTGCCAAGCCCCCACCAAACTTCTCCTCCTACACTAATGTCTTCTTAACAACACTATTTAGACGCGTTAAAGGAAGCTTAGATACAGCTTGTGCTCCAGGCTCTTAAACAAGACGCAAATCTCTCTTAGCAACGCGCTGCAGCTATCTACAGGGTCCCTTAAAAGACACTAAGCAACCAACACATAGGACAACCTTTATGCGCAGATTCTATAGCCAACTTACAGAAGCTAGACAACAATAAGAAGGAGGTAATTATTAAGCATGTTCTTAAGCTAGATGCGTAAGGATTTTCCTCTTAGCTCTTAGATATAGCTACTATAGCCAATTCTTTGCGCGCTAAGCATAATCTAGGCCCTATTAGCGTAAACTGGCCTAGTACGTTTGTTAAGTAACACCTAGAGCTTAAAGTTAAGTTTAATTATAAGTATAACTACAAGAGAGCCCTCTATAAGGATTCTAAGGTTCTACAGGGCTAGTTTAGCCTAGTAGCTAATATTAAAGCTAAGTATAGCATCTAGGATAAAGACATATATAACTTTAACAAGACAGGCTTTATAATAGGCCAGATCTCCCTAGGAGCAGTTGTTACAGCTTTAGAACAACAGGGTTGGCCAAAGGCTATCCAGCCAGGCAACTGAGAGTAGGCTACAGCTATAGTAAGCATTAATGCCAAAGGATAGGCTATTCTAGCCTTCCTTATCTTTAAAGCCTACTACTACCTCTCTGCCTGGTATAAAGAAGAGGATCTGCCTTACAACTGGGTTATTAGAGTCTCTAATAACAGCTGGACTACTAACAAGCTTGGTCTTAACTAGTTAAAGCACTTTAACAGGCATACAAAGGAGCGTACTATTAGCACCTACTGTTTACTTATTATTAATAGTTATAAGAGCCACAACTCTCTTAAATTCTAGCAATACTGCAAGGATAACAAGATTATTACTCTCTGTTTACCTCCTTACTTATTACACCTTACACAGCCCCTTAATGTAGGTTGTTTTGCTGCTTTAAAGAAGGCGTATAGGCGCTAAGCCAAAATACTTATATATAACTAGATTAACTATATTATAAAGACAGAGTTCCTACTATGCTTTATACGCGCCTACAATGCTATAATTACTTCTAAGAATATCTAGAGAGGGTTCTGAGGTGCTAGATTAGTCCTATTTAACCTAGACTGGGTTATAATAGCCCTTAATGTGAAGTTGCGCACTCTATCACCACTACTACCTGTTAACAACAAGCTCTGGCAGTCGCAAACCCTAAGCAACACCCTTAAACTTAGGTTGTAATTAATGCTTATAAAGACAAGGATTTAGAGGTATATAGATAGTTCGCCTACCTCTATAGTTAAGGCGTTTAAGAAGGTAGCAAAAGGGGCAGTAATAATTGCGTATAAGCTAGTGTTAGCGCAATAGGAGATTACTTAGCTTTAAGCTGCTAATAAGGCAGCTATACAACAAAAATTACACAAAAGAAAGCAAGTTTAGGTAGAAGGGACCCTAACAGTTAAGGATAGCCTGCAATTAATAACTCTAAAGGAGTTTGGGGCGCGTAGTAATAGGAAGAAGGCAAAGAAGCAGGTGCGCGCTAAAGGAGGTAAGCCCTCCCAAAGACGCTGTAGACAGTGCAATCAGACAGGACACAACGCGCGAACGTGTCAGAAAGAGGTAGAAGTAGTTTCTAAATAGTATTACAGGCCATACTGCACTTTGCAGCACCAAACTAGGTTGTTTTGGGCCATAATAGGGTGGAGTTTGGTGGGGGCTTGGCAAAAGTGAGCGGCTCGCCTGTTGAGCGGCTCGCCCGTGGGGTACGTTAACTGTTATTGCGCAACTGTTGCGTAATAAGAAAATCCTAAAACAGGCAAATAAACGCGCGCGGCAAAAGGCGCTGTGTTTGGCAAATAGGATAGTTAAGGCAGGCAAGTTAGACCTGGCTAAGGAAGTTAATCCTAACTGTCCTGCGGCGTCCATTGGCATGTGTGCTTCGCCGGCTACCTAGGGTGCCCTTAGCTTAATCAAAGAGTCTGTGGCGAACCATAGTACTTACGTACTAATTAGCAGTAACTCTTAAGATGTGTAGGTGGCTCCTATGTGTTTTCTAAGTCTAGGTATCCTAACCATTTAACTAGATACCTTTGTTAGTTGCCATTTCCTTTATGTGTTACTATTTTTTTAACTTCCTATTTATCTTTGCTGTTGGCTTAATAATGGAAGTTCTGCTGGATAGGCGTTCTAGGGTTAGCTGGTTCTAACAGGGATATGTGGAACACTAGATAGATCTTTGCATCCTTTAGCAGGTTAAGTCTATAGTTAACTAAGCTTATCTGTTTAGAAATAAAAAAGGGTCTAACTTTAACGTAGTCTAGTTTTTTTGTTAGTCTTTGTATTTAAAGGTTTTTTATAAGGAGGTAGACTTTATCCCCCTCTTTTAGCTAAGGTGCCATTTTTCTTTTCTAGTTAACATAAGAGATTGCTTGTTCTTAAGCCTTGCTGATGTTTTCTAGCAATTTCTAGTGTACTTCCTTTAGTTTGGCTACTAAGGATATTGCTAATTTAGTCTAAACTGTTGTTTCTAGACTTCTAGTAAAGAGATTTGGGTGTCTCCTGTAATTCGCAAAGAACAGCGTTATGCCTATTACTTCTAATAATTTGTTGTTATACGCAATCTGTGCTATAGGTAACAGTAAAACCTAGTTGTCTTACTGCTGGTTGCTGTATATCCGTAGGTATGTTTCTATAGTCTAATTTGTTCTTTTAGTCTGTCTATCCGTCTGCAGATAGTAGGCGGTTAATAGCTTCTTCTTAGTACCTATAGCTGCTAACAGCGTAGTCTAATAGTTTAACGTAAAGAGCTTATCTTAATTACTAATGATAGATTCCAGTATGCCGTAGTACCTAATTACTTAATCTAGGAATACTTAGGCTAGTTGCTTAGCAGTATAATTACATTAAAAAGGTATTATCTTAGCGTGTTTAGTAAATCTGTCTACTACAACGAAGATCGCGTTGTAGGTATATCCTGTAACAGGGTTCTTAGAGACAGGTAGTTGCGTAACAAAGTCTATAGTAATGTTTGTCTATAGTGCCGTTAGCGGCTCTATAGCCTGCATTTCTCTGTATTTTGTGTGTGTACTGTGCTTGTTTTATTAACAATTAACACAGTTCTTAATGTACTTAGTAACCTTATCTTTTATATTCTTAAACTTATAATGTCTTTTAATAAGTTCTATTATACGCGTAATTCCAGGGTGTCTGTATAGTAGGTTGTTGTAATAACTAGCTATAATTTCTTCTTAAAGTTCCTCTGGTACTTGCGACAGGATGCGCTGCTCCTGTTAAACTCGCATTATGTTATTAAGCTGCTGTAATAGTCCTAAGGATCCATCCTTATTAATTCCAAGTATAGCGTGCTTGTTAATTGTCTTAGTTCCAGCAAGGTTGTATTGTTGACTAAGTGCGTTAGCTCTTCTATTGTCCTTTCCTAGGGTATACAGTATCTTAAACTTATATCTTCCTAGTAACTCTAACCATCTAACTTGTCTTCTGTTAAGAACCTTAGTTGTTGTAAAATAAACTAGGTTCTTGTGGTCTGTGTATATAGTAAGGTCTAAACAACTCTCTACATAGATTCTCTAATGTTCCAGAGCTAATACAATTGCTATAAGTTCTTTATTATACACATTGTAATTTTCTTCTAGTCCTGTAAACTTTTGTAAATAGTAGGCAATTAGGTGCTATAGGCTATCTCGTTCTTATGTTACACAAGCTCCTAATGCCAGATCTAAGGCATTAGTTTCAATCTAAAGTAGCTTTCTACTCTTAAAGGTGATTATTGTAGGTGGTTCTACGCATACTTACTTAAGTAACTAGAAGGAATCTTCTTGTGCTTGTTCCTATTTAAATAGGACGTCCTTCCGCGTTAGCTTAGTAAGTAGTAGCGCTTTTGTGGAGTAGTCCTTAATGAAGCGTCGGTTAAAGTTAACAAAGCTGAGGAATTCCTAGATTCCCTTAACTGTTTTTGGCGTTAGCTAATCCTTTACAACCTAAATCTTCTTTAGGCTTATCTTTACTCTATGTCTTCCTACAATATAGCTAAGGAACTCTACTTCTTCCTTGTGCCATTCGCATTTCTCTAGTTTTAGGCAGAGGTCTGCCCTTCCTAGGCAGTCTAACACTTCCTTAACGTGGATTATATGTTCTTCTAGTGTCTTACTATACACTAGGATATTATTAAGGTATGCTACTATCGTTCTGTCTAGGTGCGCTCTTAACACGTTGTTAATTAGAGCCTAGCACGTAGCTAGTGCATTAGTTAGCCTAAATAGCATAACCAGGTACTTATAGTAACCGTAACAGGTTCTAAACACTGTCTTCTATTTCTTGCCTTCCTTTATGCGTATAAGGTTGTACACTCTGCGTAAGTTAAGTACAGTAAAGTACTATACTCCACTAAGTCTGTCTTATAACTCCTTAATGTTTAGTAGCAGGTATTAATTCTTAATTGTAATGTTGTTAAGCTTTTAGTAGTTAACACATAGGCGTAGCAAGCCGTCCTTCTTAGCTACAAAGGTAATAGGAAATCCTGCTAGGGATTCTAATTCTCTAATAAATCCTTTCTTAAGGTTTTCCTTAATGTACTTGCGTAGTACCTTAAGTTCCTTTTCTAAGAGTCCGTATATGGGTCCAAAGGGCGGTTCCTTCCCTTCCTAGAGCTTAATGTTGCAGTCCCATAGTTTGTGCTGCGGCAATACCTTCGCAGTCTTCTTATACCAGAAGAGTTCTATATAACTCTTATATTTATCTAAGATGTTAGGAGGTGCACTGTCCTTCTCCTTAACTACTAACTGTTGTTCTTTTACGTTGTAGCTAACTGCTCTATCTTAGCGCGTCTTATGTGTCGAAGAGATGTTGTTAATCTCCTTCTTATCTACTAACTGCAGCGTGTGTTATGTAGGTATTAGTGCAGCTATGCAGTGCTTACATCTGTTAAACAAGATTTGTTACTTTTTCTAGTTAATGTGTGGATTATGCTCTTGTAACTATAGTAGTCCTAATATAACATTGTGGGTAGCTGTTCTAAGAATGTTAAGGTCTAACTTCTCTTTATGGTCGTATATCTTTAGGGGGGCACCTTAAACTTTAAGCGTAATCCTTTCTTCCCCTGGCATTAGTTCTCTGTTAGCTACTTGTAATAGGTACAGTTCTTCTTTATACTATAGTTAAAGTCCAGCTTCTTCTACTGCTATACGGGATATGTAGTTCCCCTAGGCTTCTAAGTCTAACAATGCTAATAGCTCTACTCCATTTAGTATAATGGTGAGCTTAATAAGGCAATTAGTCCTGATAGAATTGATAGATTAATCCCTAGCACTCTTAGGCGCTGTCCTAAAAAAGACATTTCTTTAAATCCGTTATGTTCCTTATGTCCTCAGTGAACCTTACAGTCCCAATTTAGGCAGTTCTGCTAGTGCGCATTGTAGCACTGTCTATTAACTACTAGCTGCATCTGAATAATTACTTAAGGGTCTTCTGTTCTAGGAAAGTAGGCACAGTTGCATTTGTTAATAAGGTGCATTTTGCATAAGTTGTTCTTGCAGTTATACTACTGCGCGTAATAAGAGGTGTGTCCCTTAGGGAACTATCTGTTATTAATCTTGGCGTTGTAGTGTACTTTATATAGGTTATTGCTGCAAGCTGTCCACATAAGGTCTCTATGTCTGGGATTCCTAATGTCCAGACTGTACTGGGGTTGTGGGCTGGCTGAAGGCAACTGCAGGTGCTGTCGCATTCGTTCGCTGCTACGCTGTAGTTCCTTTTCGCACCATAGTTAGTCTTTAGCTTCTTTAAGATCTTTTAAAGCGTCGTAGCAGTTAGTAATGTCTTCTTTAAGTTGTCTGACGAGCCTATTAATAGTTAGGTCGTACTTGCTGTGTTCTAAGTCTTCCTTGTAACAGACAAGCTCCTTACACCACTGCGCGTAAGCTGCTTTGTTTTATTAACATGCATGTTCCATTCTGCAACAGTCGCGTTGCTGTTATTAAGTACCAGTTCCTTTAACTGTTAAAGGTTAAGGACTATCTAAGAGGTTGTCTATCTTGTGTTAATAGTCCTTTGTCTCTTTATATGGTATTCCAACGTTGTTAAGCATAGCTTGTTCCGCAGCAATGTCTTCTGGTTTACGTTTAAGAACTATAAGTTCCTTACCTTTAAGGCTAAAGTATCAACTTCCTTGCCTTTAAAATAGTCTACTATACCTTTTGCCTATTTTAATAACGTTTCTATCTATATGGCATTTGATTGCCTTATAGTAGCGATTGCTATTAGTAATTATTTCTCCTTTATCTTCTACGGGGTTGTAGTAAGGAGTTGCCGCACGAATAGGAGGTTTGATGCATTCGTCATCGTCCTTAGGATCAGACTCTGGGTCTTCCATGAGTCGTCCCATGTCATTAGTGACTACTTCCTAGTTACTAGCATCTGCGGTATTGTCATCGCGGGTAAGGACATTAAGCTGTTAAAGAACCTTGTTCTTTATCTTACAGTCTCTTACAAAGTGGCCTAGTTTACCACAGTTGTAGCAGTCCTTGCTACTGTCCTTGTAGAAGTGGTGTCCTCCTCTACCCTTCGCGTTCCACCGTCCTGGTAGCGGTCCTTTGTTGAGGTTTAAGAGGTCTATAGCCTCTAGTCTGAAGTATCCACTCTGCGTGTTGCTGTGGATGCGTCAGCTAGTGTTAGGCTGATAACGTCCTCCTCGTTGTCCTTAGTTCAGGTTGTTGCGCCATTAGTTCTGTGGTAGGCAATTGCTAGCAATAGTAACGACACGCGTCCTTAGGTTGTTGCAAAGCTCTTGCTAAAGTTTGTATAGTTGTACATCAATGTTAATAGAGGTATTAATAAGGTTATTAAGGTTATTAGTACTCGCGCCGGTGCGCATAAGTTCCTCCTTAACTTTAGGCTTTAGTCCTTGTCTAAACATAGTCATTAGAGCAGTGTCGTCCCAGTCAGTGTTAGCAGCAAGCTGCTGAAACTCCGCAGCGTAATTAGCAGCTGACTTGTCCTGCTTAATCTTCTAAATGTTGCGTTAAGCAATAGTAGGTTTGTTAGAGACTCCGAAGATTGGCTTAATCTTCTTCTTAAAGTTGTTAAAGTTGTTTATCTATTTATCTACTTTAGCTAGTGTGTTGCTAGCTTGAAACTGTTACACAAAAGGTTTAATCTATTAGAAAGCTTTACCACGCATATAGCTGGCAACAAGGACTACTTGTTTGTCTATAGGAACCTTCTTACCCTAGAAGGTAAAGAAGAGGTCCTACTGTATAAGCCAGTTGTTAAGCTTGTTACGCTCTCTATAGTATTAATCTGGTTTGTTAACGTTTATAACGCTTAAGGTGTAGACATTTCCATCTGTGTCTACATCTATGCCAGAGCTGCTAGGGGTAGCGCAAGATCCTGTAGTACTTATCTTAGGGGTGTTTAAAATGTTGAGTTTCACACTTTAGACAAAGTCTGTAAGTAATTGTTTGATTAGGTCTTAGGGATAAGTACGTGCAGGGGTTCTTAAAGGGGTAGTTATCTAGTTAAAGACTGTAGCAACTAGGGTTGCAAGGAAGAGTATAGAGTAGACTATCTGTTTCGCAAGCAGGGTTAAGATATTCTAATAACAAAGTTAATTAACAAAGTTAAACACAAACTATAAGGGTTGTGTTCCTGTAATCTATATACTAAGGAGATATAATACTTATTAATAAGTAACTAGAGTTAGTCTAATAAAATATATAAGGGTGCTTGTAGACAAGCATATTGTACCATGCTTGTTAATAAGCAGTTACGTGTGTTATGCTTGTTAACGAGCAGTTACGTAACAACCCTAGGTGTTCTGTCTTTCTCCACTTGTCGTTCCTTCAGGGAGGAGTTAGGGGTTTGGTTGGACGATACTTATTGCTGTGCTGCTCCCTCTGCACAGGATCGTAACAGTGAGCGGATCAAACAGGTGAGCGGATCACTCTGCCAAGACCACACCAAACCTCCACCTTACCACGCAATGCCTTAACAACAACATTAATCTACGCCCTTAAGAGAAGCTGCAATACAGCTTGCGCTCTAGGTAATTAAATAAGACATAATGCTTACTCTGTAATACGCTGTAGCTATATATAACGCACCTTACAGCACACTATACACTTAATACATAGGACAACCTATATAAGCTAATTATACGCTAGTTTAACAGATTATAGACTAGACTAAGAAGGACGTAATTACTAAGTATATCCTTAAGCTAGATATATAAGGATTTGCCTCTTAGCTAGCTACTATAGCTAATATAGCTAATTCTTTATATGCTAAGTATAATATAGGCTATATTAGTATAAACTAGCCTAATACGTTTATTAAGCGCTGCCTTAACCTTAAAGTAAGGTTTAATTATAAGTATAACTATAAGAGAGCCCTCTATAAGGATCTAGAGATTATTAGAGGCTAGTTTAGGCTTGTAGTAAATGTTAAAGCTAAGTATAGTATCTAGGATAATAATATATAACGTACTCCACGGTCGAGCGGATCACACGATCGAGCGGATCACTCAAAACCCCACCAAAATTGCCTAAAACCACAACCCTTTATCTCAACAACCACGCAATAAAATCTTCTAAAATTTTCAGGACAGGGCTGCACTAATATAAATAAGAGTATTTAAAAGTCTTAGAGTGCTAGAATCTATAACACAGACGTTATTGAGCGATTACTGTTTTACAGGGGTGTTTAGCACTATTTGCAGGCTATTTCTATAACTATTATAGCTATAAAGCTGAAATCTAGATATGTACTTACCAATAACTATGCAATACTATTCTGAAATTTTAAGAAGATTTTATTGCGTGGTTGTTGAAATAAAGGGTTGTAGTTTTGGACAATTTTAGTGGGGTTTTGAGTGATCCGCTCGATCGTGTGATCCGCTCGACCGTGGAGTACGTTATAACTTTAATAAGATAGGCTTTATAATAGGCTAGATATTAATAGGAGTAGTTATTACAGGCTTAGAGCATTAAGGACAGCTAAAGGTAGTGTAGTAGGGTAACTGTAAGTAGACAACAGTTATATAGGGCATTAATAGCACAGGGTAGGCTATTCTACCCTTTATTATCTTTAAAGGCTGTAACTACCTTTCTGCCTAGTATAAAGAGGACAATCTGCCCTATAATTAGGTTATTAGAGTCTCTAAGAATAGATAGACTACTAACAAGCTTAGTCTAGACTAGTTAAAGCACTTTAATGCCTATACAAAGACGCGCACCTAAGGAGTATACTAGCTGCTCCTTATTAATAGCTATAAGAGCTATAACTCCCTTAACTTCTAATAATACTATAAGAAAGTAAAGATTATTACACTGTGTATGCCTCTATACTTATTACACCTCTTATAGCTACTAGATATAGGCTGTTTTACCCCTTTAAAGAAGGTATATAGGCGCTAAGCTAAGGATCTTATATATAACTATATTACTTATATTACTAAAACTAAGTTCCTACTATGCTTTATAGGCGCCTATAAGGAGACATTTACTTCTAGCAATATCTAAGGAGGCTTTTAAGGCGCTAGAATAGTCCCCTTTAACCTAGAACAGGTTATAATAGGTCTTAATGTCTGCCTACGTACCCTACTACTACCTTCTGTAGAAGATGCTCCCTAGCAGTCCTAAACCCTATGTAATACCCTGCAATTAGGATTGCAATTAACGCTAGTTTAAGAGAGGATTTAAAGGCATGTAAGCAGCTTACTAACTTTAATAGTTAAGGCCTTTAAAAAGCTTACTAAAGGCGTAGCTATTATTGCGTATAAGCTAGTGTTAGCTAAAAAGAAGATTACTAGACTTTAAATAGTAAATAAGGCTGCTATGTAACGTAAATTAAATAAAAGAAAGTAGTTATAGGAGGAGAGGGTCCTAACAGCTAAGGAAGGCCTTTAATTAACTACTTTAACTAAGTTTAGGGCATGTAGTAATAGTAAGAAGGTAAAGAAGTAAGTGTGTGCTAAATGAGGGGAAGTAACCTAAAGACGCTATATAAAGTGCTATAATGTTAGATATAACTTATATATATATAAGAAGGCTATAGAAGATATTTCTAAATAATATTATGTCCTGCACTACTGTATATAAGGCTAAAGTAGGCTTATGCAAGCTATAATAGGGTAGAGGTTTAGTGTGGTCTTGGCAGAGTGATCCGCTCACCCGTTTGATCCGCTCACCCATGGAGTACGTTAGTGTGCCTACAGCCTTGTCTAACAGTAGTCCTATAATTACACTATCTTCTTATACAAATCCTATAAAGCCTTATATATTTACGTGCTTATAAGTGTTAATTTAAGACACAGAGTTACTACTACTAAGTCTAGTTATTAACAAAGATGTTAGACCTTTAAACACAGAGGTAGCTAATTTATTTAACTAGAGGCCCCTATAGAGCGTGGAGGTAGAGGTAGAGGTAGAGGTAGAGGTGGAGGTGGAGGTGGAGGTGTGAACGTACGCTTACTAGTTACAGTGCTGTAGTTCTCTAATCCCTCTAAATAACCCTTGCGATTCTCTTATTGTATAATCTAATAGTGTGCCTACAGCCTTGTCTAATAGTAGTTCTATAATTACACTATCTTCTTATGCATATCTTATAAATTGTTACGTATTTACGTGCTTGTAAAGTCTTAGACTCTTAGTTTAAAATACAACTAATTGTATGTATAAACCCCTTATCTTAATTATCCAAGTAGGTTATATTTTCTTAAGTGTTATTGTTTAGCTTAGTGGTTAGTGTATACAGCCTTATGTAACAGTAGACATATAATTACACTCTCTTCTTATTTAAATCCTTTAAAGCGTTAAGTGTTTAAATGCTTATAAAGTGTTAGTTTAGGATATAACTATAAATATACGTACTAGACCTCTGGTTTTAATTGTCTAGGTAGGTTGTGTTTTAGGATTATTGTTGTTTAGCTTGGTATTTAGTACATTCATTATTTAGGCACTAATTAACACATGGTTCCCTGTGCTATCACGCAGCAAAGTATACCTAGACAGATTGCAATGTTCTCGTGCGGGGGTTTAAAGCGGAAAGTGAAGTGGTCTGGGATGATTGGTGCGTGGGATGGCGCTGGAGGAGTCGCCTCTCTTTGACCTCGAATGTGCTGCAGAGACAAAGCGGTCTCAAATACCTGGCTGCTCACCGGTTCTACTGCCTTTAACAATATAGAGTAGTACAGCATGTGTGCTTCTCTTGCTTCACCGCACTCTCCGCGCCTCCTTCTCCATGATATAGCCTGTTCCTTATAACGAAGGGTTTCATGCGATTTTTTCCCTCTCAAGTCTATGCTTTCAGACCCCACGAGCCGACTATGAATCCTAAAAAGGCATCGTGTGTTGATGTTGAGGGATGTCGCATGTGCGCTTTCCTCAAGATACCTGACAGATTCTCATCTCTTCCCAGTGGCTTAGGAGAAGAACTCGGCCCGTCCCTATCAGATTTCAAGCATTCAGCTTTAAGCTGCTAATTAGGCGGATGTGCGATGCTTCTTAACGCAGCGATGGAGTGCGTTCCTGAGACCAGGGACCGCCTCGACCGTTCGCATTTGAGCCAAACCCAGGTAACCTACACGCAGTGCAAAGTCAAGATCCCAGAACTAGATATCGAACAGGAAATCCAACTCTTTGCGGAATCCCGAAGTGCAAGATTCCGTCAGAAGCGACGACATCAAAGGCGGAGACGCCGACACACGCTATGGCCGGCGATCACATACAGCATTTGTGACCACGACCTGACTTCGGATGATAGCCTGGCATTCGTGCAAGCTGAGATCAAAACTATCTACACAATCACCCGTCTTGCAGGCTGCGCAAAGATTTTACCCACTACGAACCGAGTCGACTCTTGGATGTCGGCCAGGCTGACCAAGGCTCTGAGAACCATGGCTGTTCGCCTGAGGCATCAGTGAAGCTGGTAGAGGATTCCGAAATCTCCAGAAGCAAACCGTATGTATGCTTGAGCCATCGGTGGGGCTTGCCCGGTCAAAATCTGTGCACCAAAACTTCCACTTTCGAGCAACACAAACGCATGATCCCGCTGAAGAACCTAAGCCTGGCGTATCGAGATGCGATCGAAATCACTAGGAAATTGGGGATTCAATATCTCTGGATCGACAGCTTATGCATCATCCAGGATAGTTCGGAAGACTGGAGATCGGAATCAAAAGCAATGGCAGGCATCTACCACAGTGCATATCTGGTGCTTGCACGCCAATGCAGCAGCTCAAATGCATCATCGATCGGGTCTCTTCCTCGAAAAAGCCACGTCGTCTGGGACACACACTCATCGGACGTCATATATGCACGTAGGGAGATTGATCACGCATAGGAGTTGAATGAGGCCATTGCCATGCGTGAGTTTCCACTGCTGGAAAGAGGCTGGATTTTCCAAGAACGCCTATTCGCTCGCAGATTGGTGCATTACACCAATCGAGAGATTTCTTGGGAATGTTACGACAGCAAAGCATGCCAGTGCACGTCTCCAAAAGATCTTATACCTTATTCAGACTCAGACGCGACGGATATCTTCGTAGGCACTTGGTTTCGGGAGACTAATCACGGCCTGAAGACGAAAGACTTCAAGGCCCTCTACAGAGGATTGGTGTCTCAATACACTGGACTGTCGCTGACAGATGAACGTGACCGATTGCCTGCACTTGCAGGATTGTCAGAGCAGGTGGCCCGGACTACAGGAGATGAGTTGGTCTATGGCTTATGGAAGGACAGTCTGGTGGAGGACTTGCTCTGGTCCGTCAGCGCCCTTGACACTGCACAGAAGCGGCTTCTGCGACTCCCGTGCTATCCATCTTGGTCATGGGCTTCCGTCAATACAAGTGTAGACTTTGCGACAGGATTCTCTGGCGTAATCTCCTGGGCGGAGGGCAGCCATGTTGAAACCTTCGCCCAGGCGGCACTGGCAACACAGCCAGATGGCGCAGAAGACCAGAATCACTACCTGGAGTTGACTGGCCAAATCCTGCCTGCACGATTGCGTCTTCAGAATACAGGACAACAAGGGCTGGACTTTGGGAACAAATACCGCTTGCGGCAGCAGAGCGAGGTTTACTTTTCCTCCGATGCAAACGTCACCAATGCCAGCGTCCAATGCGCAGGCCAGATGCTGAACGTCAAGGTAGTCCGACTCGCAGGGGTGAAGAGTGGTTATTGCAGACTTGTCGACTATTCTGTAGTTGTGCAAGACTATAGAGCAGTCGGACCACACTTGGATGAGAAGCACACCGGGATCAGTTAGCCGATCTACAAAAGGATTGAGTTACTCCATGAGGATGTGAACGAACAGGCTGTCCTTGAAGGGCCACTACTCGATTGGCACCAAGCACACCGGAGCACTATCATCCTTGCGTGACCATGGAGATGGAAGTAGATTGCGGTTCCTTGGCTAGCCTTCAGGGCACAGTGATCGTACCAGGAGTCTGGCTAATGTTTCACACCCGCCCTGCTGTGTTGTTCGTGCTTGAAGTTTTGACCAACGCAGTAATCTGTCGCTTCGTCTTCACCCGGATTGACATGTCAATCCCAGACTACAGGGTCGGCAACGGAGCCTTGCCCAGGCGCGGGACCAGTAAGGCTGGGAATTCTGCAACGGTGATGGAGTGGCCTGCATAGTGCAGGGGCCTAGCTGCGGTCATATTCCATGCCTGCTACGATTTTGCTTCATCTATGTGCTCTTCTACACCCTCTCATTTCTTGCACCCTTCGCTTGCGTCGCGAGCGCCACACCTCTGCGGTCCAGACTTTTCTGATGGGCTTCACGTGGTCTACTGGCTACGAATAGGTGCGTAACCACCCTAAATCTGGAACGTCGAATTGATTAACGGAGACTATGAACATTGGCAGATTCTGTAGTGGTCACCGTTTTCCCCGCATGTTGTCACCTAACCTGTCACTTTTACTGTCAACCAGCTATAGCTGGCTAGTTGGAATATCTCGCTTGTCTAAGACACATCCTTGATGCATTTTCGATCGTACCTGTGCAAATCTGGAGTGGGTGCGTACATATCCGCAGTCACGAGTACCCAAGATCCTACTTTTTGCCGAGAATCACGAAACTTAACAGAATGTGGAAGATTTGTTGCAGCATACGAGGCTGCAGCGTTGTGTAAGGCGAAATCAAACGCGCAATGAGTCGTCTCTCTGGTTCACCCGCGATGGGGGTGTAGAGTGGCGGAGTATGCATGTTGGCACGCGCAGCAATTTCCACAAACGTCATCAGGCTGGAGTGATGCTGCCTACAAAATCCAGCCTTGTGCCTTGGAATTTCTTCATTGTTCATTGTTCCGAGAATCAGCCCCTGTAACACTGTCCAAACCCACCAGTCTTGTATCGGCATTGCGCTCAAGTTTTATGATATTATGAGAGACGCTCTTGTAAGGACTGAGGCTTGCTGGATTCCCAGACAAGACGATGAAGAGATACAGGTTGAACTCAACAGTGCCCAACTGCGACTACCACATCGGGAGAAGTTGACCTGCGCAACCTCACCCCAACGTCCTTCTGACTCGGACCTAGATCCCTTACTAGACATCTGTCGCAAAATTGCCGAGAACCAACTCGGCAAACCTCTTAAGCTTCCCGGCGATAATGCAGCCATTGAGCTCCTGCGCATACGGGAAATGAGTCGAGCAAGATCACACAATCCTATCGGCATCAAAGATATAGTTAGAAGCTATCGTCACAGGCCGCTCAATTTGCAGAGACACCAGATACGGCTAGTTAGACTCTTGCCATCGTGGTGTCCTGACGACCAGATTGCTTGTGAGATCGAGGAGTTTGATCTGAGCGATGCCCCAACCTATATCACTCTTTCGTACACCTGGGGTCACCCAACACCTTCGAAGAATATCTTCATCAACGGAAGATACCTGAAGATCAGGGACAACCTGCACGGCTTTCTAAGCTGTTATCGCAACGACTCACGAAACGTGCACTACATGTGGATCGATCAAATCTGCATCTCTCAGGCTCATCATGGCGAAAGAAGTCACCAAGTCCAGTTGATGTCCCGGATTTATACAAGCTGTCTTAGTGTCATCATCTGGCTCGGCACTGACTGCGAAGGCGCAGCCGGCGTCTTGGGCGGGATCGAAGACACCTCGAACCACAGAAGCCTACCAAAGCTCCATAATGCCCACCCCATGATCATAGCCGCCAAGACTGTATTCGAAAATGCCTATTGGCGTAGGCTATGGATCGTGCAAGAGCTGTTGCTGCCACGAAGAGTTCGTGTGCTCTGTGGATCTACCTGGTTGGCCTTTTCCAAACTTGTCATCGCAACAAATCGATTTGGATCTCGAGTGACTTCATCAAAGTCTCATCACAGCATATTTTCCAAATTCAACCTCTGTGCCAGGCAGCCTAACCTCTTCAATGGCTCAGTCAGGGGCTACAGTATGTCCTTGGGCGACTGTCTGCGATGCTTTGCACGACAGGAATGCTTTGACCCGCGCGACAAAGTATACGGCCTCTTGAGCCTTGTGTGCAAGGAGGATCAGATACCAGTCGACTACAGCAAGAGCGTGTACGAAGTCTATATGGACGTAGTGAAAGTCCTTGAAAAGTCCGACTCGTCCGCGTTATTCTATGCGCAACGCGAACTGAAGCATTTATTAGATCTATAGTGTTTTATACACTGAACTTGAAAATACATTCTGTATTTGGAGCTAGCTGCTGCAATTTAATGCATCGCTGTTCAAGCTAATATTAGCCCAATGCTGGACATGCAGCAGAACGACGAAAAATTGCTACGTCAGGCAACTTTAGTACAAACCCCGACTTCGCATGATTCCAGGAACTTTGTCTCCGGTGTAAAGAGCGATCCCGCACGACCTTTCCGGGCAACATGTTGTTCAGCGCAATGGCAGACTTGAAGACGTAAGGCTGTTGCCTTATCACAACATCTATGTACCTAAGCTCAAGACCAACGCAGCAATCGCAAGGATAGATGCAAATTACCTTAGTTGTAAGGGTGCCTTGCGATACTTTTGGTTGGGTCTGAATGACCTGGAAAGTGGTAAGCTACCCTTAGATGGTTTCCTTGCTGAGGAATCATCATGTCTCCAACAGCAATGGCGCGATGACACCTCCGCAAGGCTCGAAAACCAAGAAAGAGCACGAATCATCACTCGGTACAAAACGCGTCGCTGTGTTCATCCTGGCAAAGATTGTAACGCGGGGAGCTGTGAGACCTGTTTGGTGGCTTGATCTGCTATAGGTCTCGTGTCTTCGATGGGCGGCGTTGGTATATCTAAACTTGACTATAAAGGTGATCATTGAGCCGTTCTCAAGTATGCATTCAGTAAAGCTAAGAATGCGATGTATGCGCGAGAGTTTGCGCAGCGCTACAGAGGTGACGGTGTGTTGAGCGTGACCTCCTGGGCAAGACGGCCTGTTAGCGTGATTGTATCTGCAGTTCCTTCTTGTCGTACGTTGGCTACGTGATTTGGGTGATTGTGGTTCGCCTGGGTGGATGCTGGGTGAATGGCGCTAATCGACCTCGGGAGTGATTGACCCGACAAACAATGGCTAGTCAACAATTTGAGGCCTCCGACACTCCAAGTGCGCTAATATTCATCTCGGGAGCGTTCTGTGCATCGGGGAGTTCATTGTTGGTCGGCCTCTTGGCGTAGCTGGAGGCCAAGCAGTGGGTGGTGTAGTTGTCGACGTTGATGTCGCAATTCAAGAACGTGCTGTGAGGTGATCTGACCGTTTCCGGTAATTTAGATGCGTCATTGTGCTAAAAGGGAACACCTTTGTCCGACTAAGCTCGCTAGCATGAGATGCCATGCCGTACAACGCGGTTTGGGCTAGCGACAAGAATGTGATGTGGATTTCTTTATCACTGTCTTGCCACACCTCAGACCGCGGAAGAGCATCTTCGCCGAGATTCCCGATTTAGCTCTGGAGCTACATCGCAGCTCCGAGACTGGCTTTGTCCCTTCATGAACATTTGTGAATCTTTGTGAAGCTGAATACATCCCGGACGCTGTCTTCACGGTCTGGATTTCGTAGTCCTGGGGGATAGCTGCAAGCATCGCGGCAGGCCTCCTTCCCGTGTGTCGTATTCGTGGCAAACTTGGCACGTGTATCACGATCGTGAACCGCCTCTGTAGGAATTAGAGATGAAAGCTGCATCAACAGGAGATTACGAGAACATAGCAATCGAAACCACTATGTCATAGGAAGCCCATGAGAGTGTAGCGAGCTCATGGCACTCTTTTGAGCGATTGCCTAAAATTGTTGCTATTGACAAGAGCCTGGCCGAGCTAGCGTGTTGCTTTAGCGACGGCAGAATACCAACGGGGCGAACGCAAGGCGGTGAGCCATCGGAGAGCTAACCGAACCTGGCATTCTCTGCAACGATCATCTCATTGTGTATCTATTTCTGATCAGTGTACCACTCGGGTAAGACCAACCGTTCGGGAATTGTGCACTAGTGCCACATGCTGTCAAGACCACAAACACTAACTCGATTGACCCTGTTTGGATAAAACCGGTCGAAGCAAGGAAGGCAACCATCATGCATTCGCGTGACCTGGGTACTCGATGTTGGACGTGATACCATGGGTTCTTGCATTTCTTCACGCATGTGTTCATATGCTGCGTCACCAAATGTAGTGGAAATGAGTTAGATATTTTCTGTCTCTTTGTTGGAGAGCACCGTGACCATAGTGCGGGGTAGGGAGCCCCCCACGATCAACCCAATTCTCATCGCGCATGCCCTAGATCTTTATGGTACACAAATCGGCGATTGTTAAGTGGATACCGACAAGTACAATATCCAATAATGTGTGCTCTTTTGAGCGGCTCTGCCTTGCTAAGCATGTGAACATAAACAAAGAGATGACAGGAAGTGGAGACAACCTTGCTTACTACAAGCACTAGAGTGACGGACTAGAAGGTCCTCTCTCACGATTTTATCAATGTACACTGAAAATCGCGGAACTAGCCCAAAGCGACTCTCAAAACTTGCTTCACTAGTCCATATTCACAAACGACTGCGGAGACCTATGCTGCACAGTCAAGTAGGCTTAGAGAGGCAGCCACATGTTCGCAAGCCATGAGCACCTGAGGCGGCCGAATGAGCGTACCCACACATCTAGAGACATAACCTAAATCAAAAACATTTCTTGCCAAGAGAAACTCTTGCATTCTTTTGCGTGTTCTGCTTATAACTTAAGAGATGTTCAAGACACAATACGGCAAAATCCTTGGACTTGGTAATTTCTAACATGTTCAAAAGTTCCCGTACCAGGAACGACTAGAATTCAAGCCCACTTCCGCCAAGTAAGAGGCGAATAACTTCGAAAAAAACGGAAACAGCTTTTCTTTGAACATTAACCGTAGCTTGTTGTAATTATGGCAGTTACGCGCCGACCAAAGCAACTCACTGTGCAGCTTGGAACTACAGAAAAGTCCCACCCACTCCCTGCGCGGATCCTTAACATATCTGTATTAGGTCTTTACCTTGGTAATAGTCATAGAATCCCAAAAGTTGTGTTTGCATTGTTCACTTCATGTTTTGTGGCGTTCTTGCTAGCTATACTTCTGTCTTTGTGTGATACACATCTTGGCGCATTGAGTGTGTACGCTATACTCGGTGCCCATCCAACATGACCGTCTCTGTGCCGTTTCCGCATATCATAAAGAGATTTTGAGATACAGGAACGCTGCAACCGGAACAGCCATGATCTTTCGCAGTTGGCAACGGCAAGAAACAAAGGAAGGGACTTGGTGAGCACAGCGATCGAAGACGTAGTTACGGGTTGCCTGATACACATGCAAGCAGCTATATAAGAACCGCATGTCTTCGTTCTTCTCGTTGGTATCAAAGCAACTCGACTACTCTGAGCCAACATTCTCCTCACTTCTTACCATCTCGTTGGTTGAGTTTGACCTCCTTTCAACCGCCTTTTCAAGATGAAGCAATCCACCATCATCTCTGGGCTTTCAATGGCCATAGTGGCTTCGGCACTGCCCGCAGACATTGGTCTACCATTGTGTGTTGGCGTCGGGGCGAGTATTGGAGTAGGCATTGGCGGCGGCACCGCTACAAACAACCTTCCAATTCCTACCGGAATCCCAATAGGAAGCGTCATTGGGAGTGTCGAGGTTCCTGTCCGAAGCGTTGATCCAATTCCGGTCCCCAGCATAGGCCCGATTGTGAGCGCGATCGAAAACATCATTGGGGGCACCATCCCAGTCCCCAGCGCCAACCCAGCCGGCAGTGTGATCGGAGGTGTCGGCCCAATTGTGACTGCCAACCCGATTGGCGGCATTGTTTCAAGCATTCTTGGAGGTACTGTTCCTGCTCCTACCGGAATTCCTATTGGGAGTGTGATTGGAAGCATTCCCAGCGCAGTCATAAATCCCATTGGAGGCATCGTTTCAAGCGTTCTCGGAGGTGCAAACCCTAACCCAACTGCAAACCCTATTGGGAGCGCGATTGGAAGCATTCCCAGCGCAGTCATCAATCCTATTGAAGGCATCGTTTCAAGCGTTCTAGGAGGTGCAAACCCCAACCCTACTGCGAATCCCATCGGGAGCGCGATTGGAAGTATTCCCAGCGCAGTCATCAATCCTATTGGAGGCATCGTTTCAAGCGTTCTAGGAGGTGCAAACCCCAACCCTACTGCGAATCCCATTGGGAGTGTGATTGGAAACATTCCCAGCGCGATCGTAAGTGCAGTGAATAGCGCAGTCGCACCCATCGAAACTGGTCTTAGTAACCTCCCTGGCACGATTGGCGGAGGCAGCAATGAATGCCTCAATGTGCCTCCTGTTGGAAGCATCGTTCCAGGGATTGTAAATCCTATTGCAAGCGTCGTTGGGGGTGTTGTCAATCCGGTCGCAAGTATCGTTCCAGGAGTTGTAAACCCTATTGCAAGCGTCGTTGGGGGTGTTGTCAATCCGGTCGCAAGTATCGTTCCAGAAGTTGTAAACCCTATTGCAAGCGTCGTTGGGGGTGTTGTAAATCCGGTCGCAAGTATCGTTCCAGGAGTTTTAAACCCTATTGCAAGCGTCGTTGGGGGTGTTGTAAACCCTATTGCAAGCGCTCTCCTCCCTGGTAGCGGAAATCCAGCCCCTCCCTCCACAACCCTCCTCACTGTCGCCGTTCCCAACACGACTCCCAGTGCCAGCGCCGGCCAAAAGCAGTTATGCTGTGACGGACTCAACATTGCCAACCTTCTCTGCCTTGTTCAGCCGCTGGGAGGTCTTTGTGTCGGAACGAAGAAGTCTTGCACGACCAATGCTGCAACTGTAAGTTGCACCCTTTCTTCAGACTTCTAGATCAACGCTGATTCAATCTTTAGGGCGCTTTGATCAACATCTCGGCTCTTAACTGTGTCAATATTTTGTAAGAGAAGGATAGGTAGCAAGAAAGAGTAAGAGAAGTTAACAGTACAATACGACAGTTCAGGTGTTTTAGGACATATTGTAGATTCTTTTGTAGTAGCTGTGATTATTCGAAGTAGCTGTATCAACATTCCTTACTACTGTGCAATAAAAACGGAGACAAGTTATTATGTTCAACAAACAAAACATTTATCTCAGTCAGAGCGATTCTATCTTAAGTGCACTTATGGGGCGTTGAAGTCAGAGTTGGAAGATCTCTCCGCCTCGCTGTAACGGGTGGGCCTGGCAATTACTTGTTTAAAACCAAGTTGATGCATGCAGCAGACTTTGAAGTCTTCTCTTTGAGTACCGGGTTTTCAGGACACTTACCCAACGTGAATCTCTGTAACTTAGGTTGATCTGTTATATAGTATCGATTTGACTATCCTCTATCTTGTATAAAAAGACATTAATTCTTCTTCTTCTTCTTCTTCTCTAGCTTTCTGCTTCTATAGTTTAGGACAAATGTATTCTTGTTAGAAGGCCACTTTAATCCTTAACATATGGGCGTTTACTAGGTAGGGGACAATTATAGGGAAGTGTAAAATTAGAAAAATATACTGGCAGCAATAGAAGGTACATGTTTTGTCAATTAGGATCTTGTCTTAATTCTTAACCCAATCTTGTTGTTCTTTTTTAGTCTTGCATCATGTTTTTGATGCGTGTTCTATTCATCGTTTTACTCTGCGTCACCTTCTCTCTTGCCTAGTGGTGCGACAATAGCCTATGTGCACTTGGGTGCTGCAGTAAAATTAGATAGTGTGGTTTTGGCCCAGAGTCCTGTGGCAAGACAACCAAGCAAGATTGTGACCGGAAGGCAGAATGTAATCTGGGCTTCGGAGTGTAGTGGGCACAACGCGACAAATGCCCGCTAAACGTCTGCTGTTTAAAGCATGGACTTTGCGGAACTACTAAAGAGTTCTGTGGTGATAAAAAGGTTACATACAAGATCTGTTTAAAGAGTAACGTACCCCACGGGCGAGCCGCTCAACGGGCAAGCCGCTCACTTTTGCCAAGCCCCCACCAAACTTCTCCTCCTACACCAATGTCTTCTTAACAACACCATTTAGACGCGTTAAAGGAAGCTCAGATACAGCTTGCGCTCCAGGCTCTTAAACAAGACGCGAATCTCTCTTAGCGACGCGCTGCAGCTATCTACAGGGTCCCTTAAAAGACACTAAGCGACTGACACACAGGACGACCTTCACGCGCAGATTCTATAGCCAACTCACAGAAGCTGGACAACAATAAGGAGGAGGTGATTATTAAGCATGTTCTTAAGCTAGATGCGCGAGGATTTTCCTCTTAGCTCTTAGATGTAGCTACTATAGCCAATTCTTTGCGCGCTGAGCGCAATCTAGGCCCTATTAGCGTAAACTGGCCTAGTACGTTTGTTAAGCAACACCTAGAGCTTAAAGTCAAGTTTAATCGCAAGTAAGACTACAAGAGAGCCCTCTGTAAGGATTCTGAGGTTCTACAGGGCTGGTTTGGCCTGGTAGCTAACATTAAAGCCAAGTATGGCATCTAGGATGAAGACACGTACAACTTTAACAAGACAGGCTTTATAATAGGCCAGATCTCCCCAGGAGCAGTTGTTACAGCTTTAGAACAACAGGGTCGGCCAAAGGCTATCCAGCCAGGCAACCGAGAGTGGGCTACGGCTATAGTAAGCATTAATGCCAAAGGATAGGCTATTCTGGCCTTCCTTATCTTTAAAGCCTACTACTACCTCTCTGCCTGGTATAAAGAAGAGGATCTGCCTCACAACTGGGTTATTAGAGTCTCTAATAACGGCTGGACTACTAACAAGCTTGGTCTTAACTGGTTAAAGCACTTTGACAGGCATACAAAGGAGCGTACTATTAGCACCTACTGTTTGCTTATTATTAATAGTTATAAGAGCCACAACTCTAACCAAGATGGGTAGGCCAACCATTCTAATGGTTGATTTAGGGGTACGGATTTGTTAGGGACCAGGGCTACAGATTTTGCGCGGATATCTTATTATGGGTACAGTTGGTTTTTCTCCCAACTACGGTCGTTCTGCAACGACAGATTGGATCTGCTTCAAACTTGGACATATATTTTGCGTTAATAACCTGCATTACCTATGTAAGTTGTAGCAAAATCAGCTTTATAAATCATGGGGGTAGGGTTTGTTGTTGTGGTTAGGGTTGTGCTAGCGCGCGGACAATAACTACATTAACGCAGCAGAACATTAACACTATAAACACTAACATAAGAAAGTAACACACTAAATGCACAGCACAGAGCAATTAATTACAGCACACTACGTGCCTGCAAAAGGCTTACAGAGCTTAATCAAGGTAAGCTGGCGCATTGCACGGGCGGCCGCAGGGCTGTTTGTAGTCCTTCGGGAGGGCGCAGGCTCGACGCTGTGGTCGTCACCATCTTCGCCGTCTTCCAGCTCGCTGTCTTCAATCTCCTCCACTTGTGTCGCCGGTGTCGGCGTGTCTGCCTCGATCGACAGCGTTGCCTTCTAACCAAGATGGGTAGGCCAACCATTCCAATAGTTGATTTAGGGGTACGGATTTGTTAGGGACCAGGGCTACAGATTTTGCGCGGATATCTTATTATAGGTACAGTTGGTTTTTCTCCTAACAATAGTTGTTCTACAACAACAGATTAGATCTGCTTTAAACTTAGACATATATTTTGCGTTAATAACCTGCATTACCTATATAAGTTATAGCAAAATCAGCTTTATAAATTATAGGGGTAGGGTTTGTTGTTGTAGTTAGGGTTGCGCTAGCGCGCGGACAATAACTGCATTAATGTAGTAGAACATTAACACTATAAACACTAATATAAGAAAGTAACACACTAAATACACAGCACAGAGCAATTAATTACAGTATACTACGTGCCTGCAAAAGGCTTACAGAGCTTAATTAAGGTAAGCTGGCGCATTGCACAGGCGGCCGCAGGGCTGTTTGTAGTCCTTTGGGAGGGCGCAGGCTCAACGCTGTAGTCGTCACCATCTTCGCCGTCTTCCAGCTCGCTGTCTTTAATCTCCTCTACTTGCGTCGCTGGTGTTGGCGTGTCTGCCTCGATTGACAGCGTTGCCTTCTCGCTGATAGATCTGCCAGAGATGCCTTCTAAGCCTAGCCAGGCGTCTAAGGCCATGCTTGCTTTGTAGGCCTCCAGATTCACCTCTACAACTAACTTAAGCCAGATGTACCAGAAGGGGACGTGGAGATTGTTCTCTACCTACAAGTTAGAGATAATGTTGTATAGCATCAGGCAGAGCATGCCCCAGCCTAGCTGCTTGGCTGCTTTATACCAGCGGAGCGCTTAGTGCAGCTGCTTCTTAAATTGCTGACGCTGCTAAGGCCCTAACGTGGCGGTGGCGGACAGCAGCAGGGCGTCCATGGCCTCAGAGCTGACTTTGCCCCTGCCGCCTTGGTTCTTAGCATCCCTGCTGCGGGCAACGTCTTGCTCCTTAATCTAGTCCATCCTCTTAGTGTAGGCCTTGCTAAGGAAAGCTATAGCTGAGCGGTACTTGATATAGATAATATCTAACTCCTGCTTGTAGCAATCGCACAGGCTCCAGGCGGAGGCGAGCGCGCTCTTCGGCACAGTCGAGGAGCTATTCTTCTGCGACAGCAACCAGCGGGTGCGCGAGGAAGCGGGCGGGCGATCCTTAACAGACTCCTGCGCAAAGGGTGAGCCTTATATGCGCCAGCTCCGCAGAAACGCAGCTACAGAGGCCTGGGAGGTAGTGTTGCTAATAGAGTCGGCCTTTTTAAGCATGCCAGAAGCTGTTAGGTAAGGCGTTGCGGTACTGCTGTACAGGTTGTTGTTGTTAACCAGCTGCTTAAGGATCTAAGAGATAAACGGCTTATCCCGCCGCGAGATGGAGGCATAGGCACCGTGTTCCCTGCGGGATGCCGACTTGGGCGGCGGCACTAACCTAAGGTCCTGTTTCTTCTACGCTTGCATAAGCTCTAGCTTCCTGGCACGCTCCCACTTAGCACAGCGGTTTTTGTTAGAGACGCTTGTAATCTAGGCAGGTTCCTCCTGTCTAACCTGTCTATAGACGGGCTCTTTAGGGTCCTTAGCTGCCTCAGGTTCGCAGGGCGGCGCAAGCTGCTCAGATTCCTCCGCTTCGTCCTCTGCTTCCAGCGGCGTTGCAGGGCTAGGAGGCTCAGTAGCTTGTCGGAGGCGCTTTAACGGCCGCGCTGAGCTAGATGCAGCAGCACGCTTTGTTAATAGTAGTAGGGAATCACAGGGCTGCTGCGCTGAAGGGGGTTTCTTCTAGAAGCTGTTGCTTAGGCTGCTGGCAAGATCCTGCGCTGCAGAGACCAACCGGGCCCAAGCATCAGCAGGCAGCGCGTCCTTGTTGAGCGTCTCCCTTAACAGCCATATCGCTGACAGCACCAAGTAGGCAACAAAGACAGGCTTGCAGACACTTGTCTCGTCCAGAACCAGCCAGCCTGCGCTGTGCAGGTGCAATAGAGCATCACGCTGCAAGTCTAAGACAGTAGCCTTGTTCTAAAACAGCTTTTAGTAGTCTAGGTTCAGCAGGTTGTATGCGAGCCTGTAGGCAAAGCTCGACTCGCTGGCTAGCGGGAAGCTCCAGGGCCCGCCATCAAATTGCTCGGCGGCATCTTCCAACGCGGAGATCTAGGGTAGATTAGATAGTAACATAACTGTTTGTTTATTAATATAGGAGATACAGCAGAAGAAGAAGGATGTTTGTTAGGTTTAGCCCCTGACCAGGGTAACGGACTAAACAGAGATCAGCCTATACAACATAAGCAGGCGCATAAGCTAGAGTGCAAAACTTAACATAATTCAGAGATAAGAGCAGTTACCTTAAGGAAAAAAAAAACACACACACAGAGGCTTGCAGAGGACTGCTAACATGTCAGAAGCCACTGTTAAGCATTAGTACTTTAAGCACTTAGCTAAGTACCAGGTAGTAGTGTGTAAGGAGTGCCGGTACGCAGTATAGCCAGACCAGATTAAGAGCTACTTGCAGAAGCAATATAAGAGGCCGCTAAAGAACGTTAGAGCTGTAGGGGATGCCGTCCGTCAGTAGGCGGGCTTGCTACAGTACCCTAGCGAGTGGACGGTACCAGACAACAATGTGCAGCCTATCCCCCAGCTGCCAGTATACAACAACAGCTTGCTATACTAACTTAAGCCTAAAAAATACTAGCATATTACAAGAACTGTTAACTTAATTAAAAAGTACTAGCGCAAAGACCACAACGGCTGGTTGCTGGGAAAAAGGCAAGGACGTCCCAGCTAAACTCGGGCAGGGACGTTACAAGCCCAGATGGAAGACAGCTGCAAGCGCGTACACTGCCAGCGGCTTTTTAGCAGCTAGCACAGATTGCAGTACTTTAAAGTGCGTCACACCCCAGACAGCGGCCTGCAGCCCGTCCCTACAGAGGGCGAGGCAGCGTAGGCGCACGTTGGCAAAGAGATGGCCAAGACGTAGGCCAACGTTAAGAACCAGGCAAAGACAACAATTAAAGACGGGGAGAAGGACGAGGCGGCCCTATAGCTGGAGCGGACTGGGTAGCTGCCGTACTTAAACAAACTAGATTATCCTAAATTGCTGGCAAGCATTAAGGAGCCTAACATAGACCTAGAGAAAGATAAGAAGCCTATTAAGGCTGCGATTTAGAGCGCGATAGATGGACTGGCCTGCGTAAGCCAGACGTCTGTTATTAAGCAGACAGGCATATTTGTGCGCATAGAGGCTATTTGTATAGAGAAGCACCAGACTAGGTATACGCTGCTGCAGGCGTATATAGACAAGAAGTTAATTAAAGAGCAGTCACGCCTATAGAAGCAGATACTGATGTTTTTTGCAAGGACGCAGAGGGAGCACTGTTAGAACAGCCCTAAGTACCGCTTCACACAGCAGCAGCGCAAGGCGTGGGAGGCATTAATTGAGCAGGCAGAGAGAGACGTAGGCGGGGCAGAGATGGAGGTAGCGGACAAGGACCAGGATGAGGACGAGGAGGAAGAGGAGGAGGAGGACGAGATAATAATCGATGAACTCGACAACGAGCAGGACCCGTCTGAGTGCGACAACAAGCCCAAGAACAAGCCTGAGAACAAGCCCAAGCACGCAAAGCTAACGCTGATTAAGAAAGCGTGCTTAATATTTTACATTGTGCTACTTAACTAGCATATCTGCTGTAAGGAGTATAACTGCGCGTTAGTGTGTGCGTTAGCTGTGCTCGGCGTTAAAGAGGACGGCTAGAAGGACGCCGAGCTATACCCGCTGATATTGTTGTTAGTAATTAAAATTACCTGTTTCATGGTTGTATAACACGCACTTAAGCTATCTAAGCTGTTTAAAGAGGAGGTGTTTAATAACAATAGCGCGTACAGGGGGAGCGACAGCAGCAGCAGTAACCCTAGGCTGCGTTGACTAAAAGGCTGCTTGGAGTTTGTGCAGCAGATAATAGACAGGTTTATGGTACAAGGCAGCTACAGCCTAATGTAGTAGATGCTCGACTTGCGTACGTACAGGCTGAAGGTGCATTTTAACACTACTGCGCGAGGGAACGTTAAGTAGATAGGTAGGGACGAGCTGCTGTACAAGAACGTGCACTTTACTATAGCCTAGTTCTGCAGCATAGTGCACAGGATGCAAGCAAAGAACAAGCAGATGCTGGTTAAGGAGCTGCTGTTTTGCAACGGGCAGACGGCAGATCAAGTCCCCCAGATTCCGTGGGAGCAGCTGCGCGACAACCCAACCGACAATTGACCCAGGTGGAACTTTTTAAAAGACCAGCGCACCCGCATGCCTGTGGATAGAGAGAGGTAGTTGTTTGAACAAGTAGGGCAAGACGCTACAATGCGGGAGCAGTTTATCAAGCCAGCCACCTGTTCTAGGATTGACAGGAATAAAGTAGAGCAGTACATAGACTGTATGGTTACGTTTAGGAAGAAGCTGCTCGCGCTTATGCACATGACGGCAGGACAACCTGCGCGGGCAACTGAGATATTGAGCGTCTGACACAGTAACACAATCAAGGGCAGGCACTGTAACATATTTATTAAGGACAGTATAGTCATGTTTGTTATATAATACTACAAGGGGTACGCTGTTAGCAGCAACGTTAAGATTATCTATCAGTACTTGCCACGTAAGGTAGGTAAGCTGCTGGTGTGGTACGTATGGTTAGTGCTGCCGTTTTAGCAGCAGTTAGAGGCAATAGTGTGGGAGAAGGAGGCGATTTCATCCCACTTATGGCCTGCCGACCTGAACAGACGCAAATGGACTTCGGAGCGTGTACGGGAGACGTTGAAGCGCAAGAGTTAAATCAGGCTTAAATAAGAGTTGACAATTGCAGCGTACTGTGAGATCGCCATTAGCATCAGCTAGCAATTTTTGCGCGGCTCAACAGCGTTCGCCGCCAAGGAAGGCGAGGAAAACGAGGAGTAGAAGGAGGAGAATATGGCGGCCATTATTTAAGACAAGTAGTCTAGACATACGTTGCACGTAGCAGGTATAGTGTACGCACGCGGCATTATAGAGATAGCAGGTGTTACAGCTAACAGAAGGCAGCTGTTCTGCAACTTAAGCACTGATTGGCACCAGTTTTTGGGTTTTTAGTCGGCTGTAGACGCATCGGCAGACGTGAAGAAGCGCAAGCGGGCGCCGTTTGAGAGCGAGGCCGACAAGGCGAGGATTGAGAGGCTAGAGCGGCTGAGGAAGATGGACCCGGCAGCGCAACTTAAGCAAATGAAGGGCAAGAAAGCCAAGTTTAGAGGCGTGCAGAAGGAGGCTATTAAGGCAATTGTTGCTGGCAAGAGCCCTGTTGTGGCTGTGATGCCAACCAGCGCAGGTAAGAGCATGTTGTTTATGTTGCTAGCGTGGGCAGAGCAAGGTGGGACAACAGTGGTTGTTGTGCTGTTAATTTTGCTGCGTAGTAACATGATGCGACAGTGTAAGGAGCTGGGGATATTGTGTGCCAAATAGGCAAGTCGCTGCCTGCCTAACGCAGCAGCCATTGTGTTTGTAACGCCTGAATCAGCCGTAGGAGAAGCGTTTGCAACGTTTTTGAACCGGCTGCAAGCGACGCGGCAGCTGGACCGTATTGTGATTAACAAGTGTCATATTGTGTTAAACTGTTAATACACATTCCGCAAGCAGATACAACAGCTCAGCAGGCTGGCAGCAGCTAAGACGCAGATAGTGCTGTTAACAGCAACGTTGCTGCTGACAGAAGAGGACGAGCTGTATCAACAAATGCATTACAAGCAGAAGCAGGTCAGGATGTTTAGACAACTAACTACCAGGACGAACGTGGCGTATCAGACCATCAAGATCAGCTAGTCCGCAAAGAAGAAGGACGTTAAGTTAATAGTAGTTAAGACAGTGTGGCAGAAGATGCAGAAGTATAAGACAGGCAAGCTTATTATATATAGCAATTCGAAACTAAAGGTAAAGGCGTTAGTAGAGCAGTTGGATTGTTACGCGTATCACGCGGATGCTGTAGGCAAGCCAACTATGTTGGCGGACTTTATGGCAGGCAAGCAGCGCGTGATCGTAGCAACGAGCGCGTTAGGGATAGGCGTGGACATACCAGATGTACGGTGCATTATTCACATTAATTGGCCGTTTACTATGTTAGATTACGCACAAGAGAGCAGCAGGGCAGGCCAGGACAGGTTGCGAAGCAAGGTGGTTTTAATTGTTTAGGATAGGAAACAACACACTAACAACAACAGGACAGAAGCTAAGCAGCAGATGGTGAGGGAGTATATAGAAGGTGGCGAGAGTAGGGCAGTTAGCTGCAGGAGGGAAGTGTTAGACGGGTATTTGGATGGGAGGAAGGATCGAGCAGGGTGTAGAGAGGAGGACAACGAGGAGATGTGCGACGTGTGCTGAGGGATAGACGGGCAGCTAGAGGAGGTGGTAGAGGAAGAAACAGAAGAAGAGAGCGAGCTAGAGAACAACGATTGGGACGAGATGGACGTTGTTAAAGCCGAGCAAGAAGAGGTGCAGCAGGTGTTTCGGCAGCAGGAGCAGGCGCGTTGGGGGCTGTGGCAGACGTTAACGGAGCATTGACAGCAAGAGTTTGCCAATATAGAGTGGGTGCGCAGGCAGTTAGCATAGTAGGCAAATTAATACGGGATATGCAAGGGAGCAGGTAACGCGTAGAGCGGACACAACATATGGCAGTGTTAGAGGGCAGAAAGCAAAAAAGCAAAAGAGATGGTACAGAGGATAGATGATCAAGTTCAGTTTAACATGTTTTTAGGCTGTTTCCTGTGCAGTGGCGTGCCGCAGGAGATTTGCAATAGCTGGGAACTAAACAGGGAGGGGCGATATTAACGAGTAGAGGACGGAACTTGTTAGTACACTAGGGTATTAAGCGCAGGGTTAATAGGCATAGTATTTGGTTACACAGAGGCAAATGCCTAATAGCAGGTCTAATTAGCGGAGCTTGGGGTGGACGATGCAGGACCGGGTAGGATATTAATTGAATATTTGGGGAAGAAGCAGCCGCTGGACAACATAGAGAGCAACAATTTAGTTAAGGAATTTTGTTAGATTACGCGGTTGTTAGCTGAGTAGACGCAGTAGATGCAGTAGTAGCAAATGAAAGAATTTCCGCTTACGATTTATAGAAGTGGTGCAGCCGAGTTAGGTTCAGGCTGGGACGGAAGTCAGGGTAGTGGAGTTGCGGTTGGGCCTGGACGCAAGTTAGCATTAGGGTTAAGTTCCAGTCCAGACGCAAATTAAGGTAGAGTTACTGGTGTTTATAGCAAGCAGATTATTAACAAGACAGACAAAGGAGCAGAAGCGCACACAAGCGCAGAGAGCATAAGTAAAGAGGGCAGCAGAGACAAGTAGAGGTGTTGGAGCTGCGGTGGGGGCTGGGACGTATGTTAGGATAGGGTTAGGGTTATACGTGGTTTGGTTAAGTAAGCAACAGCATGTAGAAGAACACAGACGCCCGCAAGAGACAGCCACTAACCTAAGTAGTTCCCCCTAACCTATGCGGATCCCCTAACCTAAGTAAAGCCCCTAACCCAAGTAAAGCCCCCCAACCCAAGTAGAGCCCCTAACCCATGCGGATCCCCCAACCCATGTAGAGCCCCCCCGACCCAAGTAGAGCCCCCAACCCATGCGGATCCCCCAACCCACGTAGTCAGCACCAACCCGCATAGTCAGCACCAACCCGCATAGTCAGCATTAACCCGCGTAGTAAGCATCAACCCGCGTAGTAAGCATCAACCCGCATAGTAAGCATCAACCCGCGTAGTATCCTAAGTGGTTCCCAAAGTGGTCCGCTAACCTAAGTGGTTGCCTAGTAGTCCCCTAGCCTGAGTGGGTCTACAAGTGGTTCCCTAAGTAGTTCCACAAGTAGTGCGTTAACCTAAGTAGTTGCCCTACCTAAGTAGCACGTCTAACCTGAGTAGGTCCCCCAATCTAAGTGGTTCCCAAGTAGTTCCCCTAAGTGGCCTGAAAGTAGTCCCCCTAAGTGGCCCGAAAGTGGTCCCTGTAAGCCAAGGGAGTCCACATTAGTGCCCCCAAGTAGTAAGAGCTAATCATTTAAGAACAGCGCACAGCCCAGAAAGAGCCCGCAAACCAGAAAGAGCACCTAAAAGCAAGTAAGTCCCTAACCTAAAGCAGCCGTTTGTATTAAAAAGAAAGCGCAGGATTAAGACAACGAAAATTAGGGAAAAGTAAGATATAGAGAGGAGGAGGCATTTAAAAAGGTTTTTAGGCGTTTAGAGAGTATTGTTACAAGATAGAACAGTAGTTAGGGGAAGTTTAGCAAACCCGATCGTGGTGCTGCAGCCAGAAAGGCATTCCTAATCCTGTAGATGTGGTAGTGCGTAAGAGAAGGGTGGGCGGTAGGCCCGTCAGGTGTCACAAAGCAGTTGGGCGGGGCAGTAGAGGGTGAAGGAGAAAGAGGGGAGGTAGGTAGGGCTGTGATAAGGTATCACAAGCAAGGGATAAGGGAGAGAAGAGGGTAGAAGAAGGGGTGGGCGGTGGGCCCGTGGGTGTTTTAAGAGAGGGTCGCCGAGAAGAAGGGAGAAGAGGGTGGGCGGTAGGCCCGTAAGGTGTCATAAAGAAGCTGAGCGCAGCGGTGAAGTAGAAGGGGGGGGGCGGAAGGCCCGTGGGGAGGCACAAGAAGCGCAGTAGTTAAGAAAAGAGAAGAGGTAGGCGACAAAGCCGTGATGAGGTATCATTGAGAGGTCAACATAGCAAAGCAGTAGAGAGGTAAGCCGTGATAATGTATTACAAGGACGCTGAGCGAAGTAGTTAACAATAGCACAGAACAAGAAGAGGCTGACAGTAAGGCGTACAACCTGTAGAGGTGCCCCCGAGCCCGTAGAGAGGTCCGTAACCCGTGAAGAGGCCCCTGTAACCGGTGCGTTAGTAACGCGTAACAGGGGTGTAGCAGATACCCGTCTGAGAGTGCAGCAAGTGTCAACGGAAGCGTGGTCGAGACCGTTAGAGAAAGGCGAAAGGGTGGAGAGGGAGGGAAGGCGGGCAGTTAAGGAGCATAACCTGTGACTAGTAAGAGACAACAGCAAACAGCCCGTAAAAGGCCAGGTAACCAGCAAGAAGGTTAACAGAGCGAGCAGATCTGTTGTTAAAAGCAGAAGAGCACAGCATTAAACCGTAGAAACGATTAAGACAGTATTTAGGGGAGAAGAACCAAAGGGGGGCCTGTAAGGCGTTACAAGAGAGTAAGCGTAACAAAGACGTCAGATAAGTGAAGTTGGGTTCAGGACCAGACACAGGTCGAGGTTAGGGTTAGGGTTACCTGCATTTGCAGGCTGGCAACCAGTAGGGGGTATGACAGAAACCCGCCTGAGAGTACACAGGGCATATTGTGCGTTAGAGAGACGCGCCTGTAAACCAAAAAGGCCGTGACGCGCAAGAGAGGGGTAGGTGGTGGGCCCGTCAGGTGTCACAAGAGAGCAGTGAGGAGGGAAGGGAAAGTTAATAATAGGAAAAAGTAAGTGTCGAGTTAAAAGTAAAAGAAGGAGAAAGGAGATGGGAGTTGAGGAGAAGAGGGTGGTCGAGGAGAAAGAGGGTGAGGGAGAAAGAGGGGTAGGCGGTGGGCCCGTGATAAGGTATCATGGGAGAGGGGAGTAGAGGGGTGGGCGGGGGGCCTGTAGATGTGCCCCTGGAGCGAAGCGGTTAAGAGTGAAGGAGGGAAGGTGGTTGAGACCGCGGAGCGGAACAGAAGAGAGTGAAGGAGGGGAGGTGGTTGAGACCGCGGAGCGGAATAGAAGAGAGAGAAAAAGACAGTAGCGTAGTAATAGTAGTAAAGAAGAAGAAAAGAAAGAAGAAAAGAAAGAAGGAAAATAGTATAGTATTAGTTAAGTATAAAGGAATAGAGTTAAGAGTTGTTTATAAGTAGGAGAAGATAGTAATAATAATAAAAAAAATATAAAAGAAAATCAAGAGATGGTAGATAGAGATAAAAAGAAAAAGGAAAGAAACAATAGATATATAGAAGAGGGAAGTTAGAAGATAGATATAAATAAGTTTTAAATAGTAAAAAGAATTAAAGAGAAAAGAGGGAAGTAGAAGAAGAAGATAGTTGATTAGAGGAGATGTTGAATAAAAGAATAGTTAGAGAGAAGGTAAAAAGATAAGAAAAATTAGAAAAAGTTAGTAGAGTAAAAGAGAGAGTACAGATTGAAGGTAGGTGTAAGAAGAGAAGGAGGAAAGTTAAGGTGTTAGAAAAGAGAGTAGTAGAGAAAAGTAAGTAGAAAAGAGGAGTAGAAAAGATAAGAAGAAGAGAGTAAGTATTAAGAGTAAAAAATTAGAGAGAGAAGAGAAAGGTAGAAAGAGAATAAGTAAGAGAGAGAGAGGGTAAGTAAGAAAGTAAGTTTATATGTAAGGAAGAAGGTAAGGAGTAGAGTAAGAGAGAGTAGAGAAAAAGTAATAATAATAGTTAGGTTTTAGTGTGAGAAGAGGGGTAGGGTTAGAAGAAAAGTTAGAAGAGTAAAAGTTGAAGTTTTAAAAAAGAGAGAAGAAGGAGAGTAGGAAAGAAAGAGTGGTAGTTTAAAGAAAGATTGTTTGAAAAGTAAGAAGATTAGGAGTAGTAGAAATAAGGAAAGAAAAGGATAAGGGAAGTAGAAAGGATAAGGTGTGTAGAAAGGATAGAGAAAAGTAGTAAGGATTAGAGAATAGGTGTTAAGAGTAGAAGAGTAGAGGGAAGAAAAAGATAAGAGAAGAAGAAGTAGAAGAGAGTAGAGTAAAGAGAAGAATAAAGTAAGGAAGAAAGTAGAGTATTGAAAAGAGTAGAGTAAGAGAGAAAAAGAGGGTAAGTGTAAGGGTTAGGGTTTTAGAGTAAGAAGAGGGTTAGGGTTTTAGAGTTAGAAGAGAGTTAGGGTGTTAATATAGAGAGAGTAGAAGGGGTTTAAGAAAAAAGAAGTAGAAATAGATAAAGAAAGAAGTAGGTAGAAGTGTAAGAAGAGAGATAAAAAGAAGGAAGAAGACTCCCAGTGATTATACGAACAAAGACAGTGTATTTGTTCGCTTTGCCTATGTAAATTTTAGCGTGAGCACAGACACTCGACTGTATTTGTTCGCTTTTTCAGCGTGAATTTGTTCGCTGTTCCTGAAGTCAAATATTGCTGCAACGATTGCGGAACGTGTACAAAGTGCGTCCCAATTGTATGTTGAATTTCTAGAAGAATCGAGCATACAGTACGTGAGT
Source organism: Ascochyta rabiei (assembly GCF_004011695.2). Lineage (NCBI taxonomy): Eukaryota > Fungi > Ascomycota > Dothideomycetes > Pleosporales > Didymellaceae > Ascochyta > Ascochyta rabiei. The sequence goes on from NC_082426.1 coordinate 994,104, forward strand.
GGAATATAGTAGATGTTTCAATATTGATGTTCGCAATGTTGTAGGGCAGTATCGATAAGGTATGTAGCACAATGTTCAGAGTTAAGCGCAGGTAACATCTACTCTACAGGATGGAACAATTCAAGCAAAGTTAGCTGACGCAACCGCGGAGCTGGCGTAGGACTCTTCGGCGAAGCATGACTTTGCTCTCTGGTGCTGTCGTCAACGCTGTTGTCAGTTTCGTCGTCTTCGCTGTCTTGAATCTCTTCCACCTCGTAGATGGTTGCTGGCGCCTCCGCCTCAATGCTCAGCGTTTTCTTCTCGTTGATGGGCCCGCCAGCAATTCCCTCTGGCCCTAACCAGTTCTTAAGTGCCTTGCTAGCTGCACAAATGTCTGGACACTCCTTCTTAAGTAGCTTAATCCAGACATGCAGCTGGCCTACACGGAAGGTGCGTTCTATCCAGCGATTCGCAATCTCGTCGTGTGGTATCAGGGTCAGAATGCCCCAGCCTAGCTCCTGACTAATGGAGTACCAGCGCATGGCTTGGCCTAACCGTCGTCTAAACACCTGCTTGTCCTTCTCAGTAGCGTTGGGACTAACTAACTCTACTAGCGCTGCAACTGCCTCTGTGCGGATCTGTCCCTTTCCGTATCGATTTCGCGTCCTGTCGTTGCTAGATACAAAGTTGTTATGCCAGATCTGCGCTATCTTGTTAGAGTATGCTTGACCTAGGAGAGCTGACGCCCATTGAGACTTGATATAGACAGCTGCTAGCTCTGCTTCGTAACGTGTGCACATGTTCCAGGCAAAGCAGAAATCCCTGTCAGCATTGTTGCGCACACTCAGCAGCTGCAAGCGCTTAGCTCCCGCACCGGTCCTGCTCTGGCTGCCAGCGAGCTCGCCGCCACCTCTGAAGGGTGAGCCACGTTCTCGCCAAGCCTGCAGGAACTGGGCAGCGTGGTACCGAGAGGACTGGTTTCCAAGCACGCGCGCTTTCTCTAGAAGGGTGCAGGCCGTGAGGTAGGGAGTTTGGGTGGAGCTGTAGAAGTCCGTGTCATCAGAGACCGGCTGCTTGATGATCCAGGCGACGACAGACTCGTCCTTTTGCACAATAGAGGTGTAGGCAGCCTGCTCTGGAAGAGGAGCCTTGTCGCCAGGTGCTACCAGACCAAGGGCAAGCCGCTTCTTCGCACGCGAAGTGGCGAGTGTCCTGCTGCGTTTTTGCTCCGCACGGCGGTTGTTGTTGGAGATAGTAGTGATGTGCAGAGGGGAGTCTTTCAGCTGCTCATCCGGTTCGCTAGGCTGTAACAGCTGAGGGCTGGCTGGATGTGTCTCATCAGTGGTTGTTCGAGCGCGCTTTGGTGTAGGGGCCGGCGCAGATAGGTGTGGCCGCTTCTTTTGTTACAGGGGTGGAGCGGAGGCCTGTTGTGAAGGGGAAGCAAAGGGCTTCTGCGCAGACGGCGGCTCTTCCATCCCGTCCTCCGCAAGCGACTCGGCCGCGCAGACCAGACGATCCCAGATATTGTCAGGCAGGACGTCGTCGGCGAGCGTCTCGCGCAGAAGCCAGATCGCTGACAAGACGGAGTAGGCAATAAAGACGGGCTTGCAGACGCTGGCATCGTCACAGGTGGGGATCAGCCATCCTGCGCTGTGCGGACGAGCACCTGGATCACGCTGCGAGCGTGAGATGGTCGCTCGGCAGAAGAAGAGCTTCTCGTAGTCCTCATTCGGCGGCTCGTACGCGTAGTTGCGAACGAAGTCAGCTTCGCTGGCCAGAGGAAAGCTCCGACGACCGCCATCAAACCGCTCTGCGGCGCTGTCTAATGCTGCCAACCAGTGCATTATTGACTTGTGTACTGCGAATAAGGTTGCAAGCAGAAGTTCGGACGAAGGTTGTGCGGAAAGGGGGTTAGGTGTTGTTGAGGTTCTGACGCGGTCACACCGCGGCACCAAAAGTCAGGCCGCGCACGGATGTACCACGACGCCCTCACCAACCAGCGTTAGCGGAGCTGGGAGCGCAATCAAACCAAAAGCAAGATCGATACACAGTCTGTCGATCAATATGCCAGGGGATAGCAAACACTAGGCTAACGGACGTGTTGCATAGCGCCTACTTGTGTCCCTTCTGCTCCTTACACCATAGAACTATTTGCGCAGCTGTTTGAACACTGGCCTGAACTTCGAGTCGTAGTTTGTAAACCATGTGCCACTGCTATTCCACCAGCGCAGATCGTTACGCACCTCAAAGAGCGCCATCCCAAGGTCACAGTCGCTACGCGCAAGAGCCTGGCGGCAGCTGTACGCGCGCTACCAAACCTTGCGTAGAGTCCAGGAGACGTGCGTGTACCAAGGCCGGCTAAGGAGCCCATCTTTGGTCTGAAAAGCCAAGAAGACGGGCTGGTATGCTTGTTGGAGCGTTGTTAGTATACCTGCATCTCGCTGCAGGGCATGCAGAAACATTGCAAGGATGAGCATGGCTGGGTGAACGAACAAAAGCGAGGGGAGATATGAGGCAAAAGAGCAAGCACTCGCGCAACCGAGTATGGCGAGACAGCTAATCCTGCCAGCGCTTGTTTAGAGCTGTTGGCTGGCCGGCGTATGTTGCAGTCGAGACGAGCGTTGGAGCTGCGACTCTAGCAGACATCTCCCAGAGAGTGAAGGCAGATCGCCAGCATCAGCGAGAAGAGCGTAAGGCAGCAGCAGCGCAGGATAAGATTAAAGAGGGCATCCGTTCGCAGGCTGATCTGTGGCTAGAGCTCACAGAATGGGTCCCGCACCTACAAGGTATCCCAAGGGCGGCACTTCTGCGCGCTAAACAGCTAGCTGGTGGGGAGGTAGACGCGCGTGGGAAGGAAGAAGTGGCGTTTGACGACACGGGCTTACGCGATGTTTGCAAAGCTATAGAGCGGCTGATACAAAAAGCGTTCAATAGCAGCCGAGCTGAGGTTGTTGGCAGACTCGCACTGGAGATTATTGAGCGACGTGAGGCGGGCGCAGAATCGAACAAGCGGCCCTTCTACGCTAGGCATTGAGTCGGTACGATCAAGAAGTACAGCCAGAAGCTGGTGAGCATCCTCTGCTACCTGTGGCGCACATATGACCAGGTCGAGCGGCCGCCATACAAACTTACCAGCACGCAAGACGCCCTCTTGGTGTCACTCCAGCAAATAGCCCGCTCAGACGACGCTGCGAAGAAAGAGAAACTGGAAGAGCGATGCCTGCGCTTTTGGATCGCCTTGCTCAACCACAGCCTGACTGGCGACGAGCACGAGAGCGCACTGCTGAGCGGAGTGGCTGTCCTCGGCCTCAAGCCTGATCACCATGGCGGTGGGTGGGTTCCGGCGCACGAGTTCTCGCCAACGCTGTCTGCTTTGATCACTACCTCGAAAGCGCTCGTAGTGCATCATGCCCGCTGCCAGCGAGATAAAGCGCTTCAGAAAGACCCTTGTACAGCACCTACTGCGTATGAGCTAGTTAAAGACATGTCTGAACGGTTTATGACGCTGTCCGACTTCAAAGGCACACCCAGTCCTATGAATCGAATGCTCCGCTTGCGTACGCTAGCTAGAACACAGGCAAAGCGACGTAATACTCCCGGTATCGTGTCGTGGGATGGAGATCGGCTTCTCATTGACAAGCAGAGCTTTTCGCTAGCCGATCTCCGGTCGATGGTGAAGGGACTCTGCGAGACGGTGCGGTTGCAGCTATTTAAGGACGTCCTACTCTTGGATCTAGACGAAAGGGTTGCGTGCGACCCGGGACTACCCCGCTTCCAGAGGTGTCCGTGGACAAACTCGTCGATCAGCCAGCCGAGCTGGCTACGGGCTGGAGCTTTCTGAAGCACCCTGACAACCAGCTAGATAGATGGCAAGACTGGCTTCTAGACCGGGTGTTGGACGAGGCTCCGCTAAGGGAGAGATTCATTCGTGGGATAGATAGCACACAACGGCCGGAACGGACGCTATGGCGCGATGACGCTGTAGCTAGGTACATGAAAGGAGTGCGTCGGTTTAAAGAAGGCCTCTTCACGCTTGTTCACATGTCTGGCGGCGGGCCTGGTCGCGGGACAGAGATTACCTCGATACAGTGCGAGAACAGTGCAGACGGGTAGGGTATCGGGGGGTGTTTGTAGAGGGTGGCCTGGTATCCTTCACCACTACGTACCACAAGGGGTATAGCTTCAGCAAGCGTGTCAAGACGATCCACCGCTATGTTCCCTGGGAGGTGGGTGAGCTGGTGGTGTACTTCCTCGGGCTCGGTCGACCGTTCATAGATGATCTCCAGATGCTGCACAATGGCGTTGCCCGCCCTACCGCTTTCATCTGGGAGCCAGAGCCGGAGGAGCAGTGGGGCGACGAGAGCGATAGCGAAGAGAGCGACGACGGAGACGAGTACGGCGAAGCCGACCGTAAGAAGGCACGATCCGCTAACCCAGACGGGTACTGGGGCACCGATCGCATACGCCGTGTCCTGCGCGAGCAGACCTTTCAGTACATGAACACCGCTCTCGGCACCCGCGCCTGGCGGCATGCCTACCCAGCCATCCACCGAGAGCTGGCAAGAGATGGACAAGCACGCGACTGGTTGGAAGTGCTCTACTGGAACAAAGCGCCGGCGAAGAGCAACGCGCAAGCGTTGCAGTCCGGCCACAGCCTTAAAACAGAGGAGGGCAACTACGGCCGCTCCATGATGGAGTCTCCCTTTCAGACCATGGCCGAGCGGGAGGAGTTCCGGCGGGTGAGCATGGACTGGCATCGCGTGCTGGAGTTTGCATCTGCCTGGGAGGACGGCCGCATGCACCCCGGTGTTCGCGCAGAGATGGTAGCGCAGCAAGAGAAGCAGGCGCTCCAGCGCTGGTCGTCGCTCGCGATGGTGGACCTCAAGGCAGAGTTCAGGCGACTCGCTGGACGGCCGGACGCCGAGTATCGTGGCAAGCAAGAAGAAAGCCTCAAGGCTGTGATGCAGCGACGGCTGCGCGTGCTAGTTGTTATGGCTACTGGCACCGGCAAGAGTATGCTGTTCATGCTGCCCGCGTCCGTCTCGCCAGGCGGCGTCTCCGTGGTCGTGGCTCCGTTGAATGCCTTGCGAGACGATCTGCAAGATCGCTGCGACCAGCTCGGCATCCCCTGCGCGAAGTGGGATGGAAGAAGACCGCCGTACTGGGCTCGTATTGTGCTGGTGACGCCTAGAGCGCAGTCACGAAGGCGTTCGGCAGGTTTATTGACGAAAAGCGCATGCTCCATCAGCTAGATCGTATCGTGATAGACGAGTGCCACGTGCTGCTGGAGTCGACACAGGACTGGCGGCCAGACCTCCTCAAGATGGTGGAGATGACGGAGAAGGGCACACAGGTTGTCTACCTGACTGCAACCTTGCCGCCCACGCTGCAGCCCGCCTTCTTGCACACCGCAGGGCTCGATGCCCAGACCGTAACCATATGCCGCGATGAACGCACCACGCGAACGAACATTGCGTACCAGGTGCTAGAGTACACACGTGGCACGCTAGAAAAAGTACTTATTAAGCTTGTGGCTGCGAAGAGGAGTAGGTACGGACCCAAGGCGCAGATCATCGTCTATTGTCCAACTGTGGACGAGACGAAACGGCTTGCGAAGCTTCTGCAGTGCTCTGCATACTACCGTCAGATGGGCTCAGACGAGGAAAAGGCACGCATGGTGCGAAGCTTCACCCTAGGCATAGAGAAGCTTTGTACAGCCACGAACATGCTAGGTCTTAGGCTCGACGCTGCAGGCGTCCGGGTGGTGATCCACGTTGCCATGTGTCCCCTGCTGCTCCAATATGTGCAAGAGAGCGGCCGGGCGGGACGAACGGGGCTCGACAGCGAGTCTATTGTTATGAGAGCGTGCTATGTAACAAAAGAGGGAGGGTAGAGAAGGCGCTCGGCTACAAGCTGGAGCGACCTGCAAAGGAGTTCATGACAGTCGAATCCTGTCGGCGAATCGCGATAGACAAGCACATGGACGGCAGACAGAACAGGCAGCAATGCGAGATAGGAGAGTCGAAGTGTGATCTATGCGAGCGACACCCCGGTAGTACCAAGCGACAAGCCGTCGAAGAAGAGCAGGAAGAGCCAGAGGAGACGCAGGCCGACACCGCGGCGGTGGCAGCAGAGGAGCAGCGCAGATGTATAGAGCGAGCTATAGTCGTTAAAGAGCAGAGGGTTAAGATCCAGCAACGGCGAAGGACGGAACAAAAAGTATATGACCTGGAGCGGCTAGAGCAGCACTTCCAGCGCTGGAGCAATGCGTGCGCCATCTGCATGGCCACTCAGGCTGACCCGGCGCGCCACGACTGGAAGGACTGTTCAAAGGCCAGCGGAGCGCAGATGACATTAATGGAGTCTAAGGTGAAATCTATGCACTAAGTGAAGTAGGAGAAGTATGCGCGGTGTTTTTACTGCTGGGCGCCCCAAGCCATCTGCAACAAGTGGGAGGAAACAAGCATACAGGGTGCGTTTAAGACACAAGGGATGCATGTGCCTTGCCAGTACGATGGAGTGCTCCAGAGAGCAGTAGCTGCGCTGCTTGCCTGCCAGCCACTGATGTGCACGCCATGGCTGGAGCAGCAGATGCAAGACGCCGCGATTGTGCACGGTAGCGATGAGCTCCGGCTTTACAAGTGGCTCGGATTAAAGATCAAGATGGGCCAGAGAGACGCGAGCCAGATGTGTCGTTTCCTATATGCTTGGGAGGAGGGGCATGTGCAGTCGTATTTAGCAGACTAGAAAGAATGTGTTTGATATAACCGTAACCCGAAACCTTAGGTCAGGAGAAGTCAGGAGAAACGTGCTGTAGGCTGACTTGCGACTGCACGGTGATCACAAGTCAGAAAGTGCAAAACAGCCAAATAGCAACACAGACACTTCAGAGACGTAGAAAGAAACGCCCAGAGAAGGGCCACCGACCAAAGTAGTCCCCACAACCCGAGTGATACCCGCCAACCTGAGTAATACCCGCCAACCCAAGTAGAGCCCCCAACCCAAGTAGAGCCCCCAACCCATGCGGATCCCCCAACTCAAGTAGAACCCCCAACCCAAGTAGAGCCCCCAACCCATGCGGATCCCCCAACCCAAGTAGAGCCCCCGACCCAAGTAGAGCCCCCAACCCAAGTAGAGCCCCCGACCCAAGTAGAGCCCCCAACCCATGCGGATCCCCCAATCCACGTAGTCAGCACCAACCCGCATAGTCAGCATTAACCCGCGTAGTAAGCATCAACCCGCGCAGTAAGCATCAATCCACATAGTCACATGGTCAGCATCAAGCCGCGTAGTCAGCACAAACCCGCGTGGTTCCCTGAGTAGTTCCACAAGTAGTGCGTCAACCCAAGTGGTTGCCCCACCCGAGTGGCACGTCCAACCCGAGTGGGTCCCCAATCCAAGTGGTTCCCAAGTAGTTCCCTACGTGGTTCCCTAAGTAGCGCGCCAAGTAGTGCGCCACCCCAAGTGGTCCGAAAGTAGTCCCCCAAAGTGGCCCGAAAGTGGTCCCCGCAAGCCAAGGGAGTCCACATCAGTGCCCCCAAGTAGTAAGAGCCGATCATTTAAGAAGAGCCCCCGATCCAGGAAGAGCCCACAATCCGGAGAGAGCAGACCAAACCAAGTAAGTCCCTATCCGAAAGCAGCCGTGCGTATTAAAGAAAGTGAGAGTCAGGACAAAGTAAATTTAGATAGATAGTAGAGTAGTTAAGAAAGACATGCGCAATAGGTAGAAGAGCCAGCAGGATGGTGGATGGGAGAGGTACAAGAAGTTGTTCGTGCAAGAGGGCGTCAATCGCGTTGATCGCGCGAATTTGGATTAGGCAGGGTTGGTTGCTTTGTAAATCGGGTATAAGAATGAATGGTAGAGGGAAAGGGCATTTGAACAGGGTATCAGGTAGATTAGAAAGATGGAACGGGATAAAAATGACGTGGAGCAAGGTGTTTTGGGCGTTTACATAGTATTGTCACAAGATAGAACAGTAGTTAGGGAAGTTTGGCAAATCCGATTGTGGTGCCGCAGCCCAGAAAGGCATTCCTGAACCTGTAGATGCCGTAGTGCGTGAGAGAGGGGCGGGCGGAGGGCCCGTCAGGTGTCACAAAGCAGTTGGGCAGGGCGGTAGAGGGTAAAGGAGAAAGAGGGAGGTGGGTGGGGCCGTGATAAGGCATCACGAGCAAAGGATGAAGGAGAGAAGAGAGTAGAATAAGGGTGGGCGGTGGGCCCGTGATAAGGTATCACGGGAGAGGGGGTAGAGGGTTGGGCGGGGGGCCCGTGGATGTGCCCCCGGAGCGATGCGGTTAAGAGTGAAGGAGGGGAGGTGTTTAAGACCGTGAAGCGGGATAGAGAAGAGTAGCAGGTAAGCAGGGTGAAGAAGAGAAAGTGGGTGGGCGGTAGGCCCGTCAAGTGTTACACAAGAGTGAAGAGGCAGTTGTAGAGATAGATAAGCGGTACAGAGAGCGGTTTTAAGGCGAATTTTTTCAGCAACGCAATGGTAGTAGCAATTAGAGTAGCGTTGTTCATGCAGCAGTATAACAGCGCGCAAGTAGCAGAGATAGGGTTAAGAGATGTATAAAAGAAGAAAAGGAAAGAAAAGAGAAATGAAAGAATTGTTAAGAGAAGAGAATAGTAGAGAGGATAAAGTAAGAAGAGAAGTAGAAAAAGGTAAAAAATTGTTAAAAGAGTGTTAGTAGGATAGAAAAGATAGTTAAATGTAGTATTTAATAAAGAGAGAGTGTAAAAGTATTAGAAAAGATATTTAAAGTGATTAAGATGTAAAGATAGTAAATGAAGAAAAAAGAGTAGAAAATAGAGAAAGATGAAAAGAAAGAATTAAAAGAAGAGAAGAAAGTAGAAGAAGAAGTTAGTTTATTAAAAGATGTATGAAATAAAAGAGTAGTTAAATAGAAGGTGAAAAGAAAAGAAAGATTAGAAAGAGTAAAAGTTGAGAAAAGAAAGAAGGTTGAAGAGAAAAAGTGTAGAAAGAGGAAGGAAAGGAAAAAGTAAAGTAAAAAGGAAAGTTGTAGTTTGTTAGAAATTTAAAAAGGTTGAGGAAGAAGTAAATAAGGAGAAAAGAAGAGAAAAGGTATAAAAAGAAGTAAAAAGTAGAGAGTATATGTTTAAAGAGTTTATAAAGAGTTTAGGGAAAGAGATAAGAGATAGAAAGAAGAGAGAGATTGAGAAGAAAATTTAGAAAAGTAGAAAGAATAAGAATAGAGTAAAGAAAGTAAGAGGTAAGGATAGAAGAAAGAAGTAGAAGAAAAGGAAAAGAAGTTAAAAGAGGTTAGTTAAGAAGAAAATAATGTTTAAGAAAGAAAGATAAGAGAGTAAAGTAGGTTAAGAAGAGAGTAAGAATAATAGGTAGGTGTTAGTATAGAAAGAGAGTATAAGTTTAGAAAAGAAAAGTTAGTAGGGTAAGAAGTAAAAGTAGTGTAAATAAAAGAAAAGAAGAGAGAAGAAGGTTAAAAAGAGAGATAAAAGTAGAAGGTTTTAAAAAATAAAGAAAGTAAGTTGTAAGAAAGAGAGTAAGAATAAAAGAGAAGAGTAGGGGTTAAGTGTAGGAGAAGAAGTAAGAGTAAGAGAAAGAAGGTGTAAGGATAAAGGTGGGAATATTAGTATAGGAAGAAAGTGTAATTTTAGAGAGAAAAGTAAAAAAAATTAAGTTAGTAGAGTAAAAGATAGAGTAAAGAGTAAATATAGGTGTAAAGAGAGAAGGAAGAAAGTTAAGGTGTTAGAAAAGAGAGTAGTAGAGAAAAGTAAGTGGAAAAGATGAGTAGAAAAGATAAGAAGAAGAGAGTAAGTATTAGGAGTAAAAAATTAGAGAGAGAAGAGAAAGGTAGAAAGAGAATAAGTAAGATAGAGAGAGGGTAAGTGAGAAAGTAAGTGTATGTGTTAGGAAGAAGGTAAGGAATAGAGTGAGAGAAAGTAGAGAAGAAAGTAATAGTAATAGTTAGGTTTTAGTGTGAGAAGAGAGATAGGGTTTGGAGAAAAGTTAGAAGAGTAAAATTTAAAGTTTTAAAAAGAGAGAAGAAGGAGAATAGGAAAAGAAAGAGTAGTAGTTTAAAGAAAGATTATTAAAAAGTAGAGAAGATTAGGAGTAGTAGAGTAAGGAAAGGAAAGGATAAGGGAAGTAGAAAGGATAAGAAAAGTAGAAAGGATAGAGAAAAGTAGTAAGGATTAGAGAATAGGTATTGTGAGTAGAAGAGTAGAGGGAAGAAAAAGATAAGAGAAGAAGAAGTAGGAGAGAGTAGAATAAAGAGAAGAGTAAAGTAAGGAAGAGAGTAGAGTAAGGAAGAAGGAGAGAATAAGTGTAAGGGTTAGGGTTTTAGAGTAAAAAGAGGGTTAGGGTTTTAGTGTAAGAAGAGAGGTTAGGGTTAAAGTAGGAGAGAGTGTGGAAAGAGAAGAGGTAGAGGTAAGAGTGTAAGTAAAAGTAAGGAGTAAGGTTTAAGTGTAAGAGAAGAGTAGAGGTAGGAAAGAGAGAGTAGAGAAGAGGGTGAAAGTAGAAATAAGTAGAAGTAAAGGTAAGGGTGAGGGAGAGAAAGTAGGAGGAAAGAAGAATTTAAGAGTAAGAGAGGGTAGAGTGTAAGAGGAAGAGTTAAGGAGAGAAGTAGAGAGTAAAGATTAGAAGAAGGAAGAAAGTAGGGATAAGGAAGAGAAAGTGTAAAGGTTTTAATGTAAGAATAAAGAAGAGTGTAAGAGTAAGTATAAGGGTTTTAGTGTAGGAAGAGGGTTGGGGTTTTAAGTAAAAGTAGAAGAAAAGAGAAAGATGTAGTAAGTGGTAGAAAAGAGTAGAAGAAAGAGAAGGAAGAAGTAGAATAAGTTAAAGAAAAAGTAGTGTTTAAGAGTTAAGAAAGTAGGAAAAAGGAGAAGAAAGTAGAGGTAATAAGTAAAAAGAGAAAAGAAGTAGTAGAAGTAGTAGAAGAGGTAGTAGTAGAGAAGGAGTTTAGATTGTAAAAGGGTTAGGGTTTTAGTGTAGGAAAAGTGTTAGGGTTTTGGTGTAGGAAGAGTAGGTAAAGGTTGAGGAAAAGAAAGGTGAGAAAAGGAAAAAAGAAGAAAGAGAGTTTTGTAGTAAAGTTTTAGAAAAAGAAGGAGAAGGTGAGTGTAGGTTAAAGAAGAAAGTAAGAGGTGAAAAAAGTAAGTAGAAGGAAGTAAGTGTTAGGAGTAAAAAAGTAGAAAGAGAAGGAGAGTTAAGAAGAAGAATTAAGAAGAAGAGAGTAGAAGTGAAGGTGAAAAAGAGGGAGAAAATGTAGGGGTGAGGGAGAAAGAGAGTAAGAGAGTTAAAGAAGAAGAGTGTAAGGGTAAGGGGTAGGGTTAAGTTAGAAAGAAGAGTTAGAGGAGTTTAAGGGTTGGGGAAAAAAGGGTAGAAGAGAAGGAGGTGAAAATAGAAGAGAGGGAAGAAAAGTAAAGTAGAGTGTGAAGAAAGTAAGAAAAAGAAAGTAAGAGTAAAAGTAGTAGTAGAAAGAGAAGTAAGGATAGAAGGAAAAGTAGAAGAAAGAATAGAAAAGAGTAGAGGAAAAGAAAAGAAAAGGGAAAAAGGGAGTAGAGGTAGAAGTAGTAGTAGTAGAGAAAAGGGTTAGGGTTTTAGAGTAAGAAGAGTGTTAGGGTTTTAGTGTTAGAAAAGAGGTTAGTAGAGAGAAGTAAGTGGAAAGAGTAGGAAAAGAAAAAAAGAAGGAAGGAGGTTTTAGAGTTGTAAAGAAGGAAAAAGAAGGTAAGTGTAAGGTGAAGAAGAGAGTAAGGAGTTAAAAAGAGGTAGGTAGGAGAAGGTAAGTGTTAAGAGTAAAAAGAAAAGAGATAAGAAAAAGATAGAGAAAAAGAGTTAAGAAGAAGGAGTTAAGAAAGAGTAAGAAAAAAGAGGTTAAGGTGAAAGTAGAAGAGAGTGTAAGTAAGAGTAAGGTTTAGGGTTTTAGTGTATGGAAAGAGGGTAGGGTAAGAGAAAAGAAGAGAAAGAAGAGAAGAGTAGAGGTAAAAGAGAAAGAGTAGAGATGAGTGTAAAAGGAGTAGTAAGTGTAAGTAAAGGTAAGGAAGAGGGAGGGTTTAGAAGTAGGAGAGGGTGTAAGAGTAAGGGTTAGAAGAAGGAAGAAAGAAAGTAGGAGTAAAGAAGAGAAAGTGTAAGAGTAAGTGTTAGGGTTTTAGTGTAGGAAGAGGGTTAGGGTTAGGGTTAGGGTTAGGGTTAGGGTTAGGGTTAGGGTTAGGGTTAGGGTTAGGGTTAGGGTTAGGGTTAGGGTTAGGGTTAGGGTTAGGGTTA
>NW_026776140.1:0-55102 GCF_004011695.2 Ascochyta rabiei
TTTTTCCCGTAGTTGCAAAGGGTTAATGTATTTTTTAGCTTTTTACAGCTAATGGTATTTTCACCCCCAAGTACAAATACCTTATTTTTCCTTTGTTTCTAATCCTATTTACCCAATGTTCCGCTACCCCATAAATAATACGTAACTAGTGTTTACGTATAGTACGTAGAATTACCTTTTGTCTCTAATAAATAACCTGTATCACTCACTTTCGGGTTTTGTAAATACAGCGAAACTTTTTATAGCAAAGGTAACCTAGTCTTTTTATGGACAAGGTGTCGGTGTTTTGTTTAGATCCGTTATATCTTCGGCGCTTTTAACTAAATAGGTTATTTAACTAACCTTTTGAACCAGTGCTCTGTTACGAGGTCTTTAAAAAATGGCCGCTTCTAAGCCTATTTCCTGGTTGTATCGTTTAAATACTTCCTTACTTTCACTTAACAAAAACTTTGGAACCTTAAACACTTGTTCTGGGCTGTTTCCCTTTTGACACACAACCTTATCGTTAAATGTCTGATAGTTCAACATTCATCATTGCCCTTCCGAGAGCAAATACTCGCGAATAGAGTCTTCACGACCCCCCCATATGCACAAGGCATTACCATCCTATAAGGGGTAAACAATTACCCCTACGAATGAAAATGCACAAATTGTCCGAGATTACAGTTCTGTACCTGCTATGATGTAATTTAAACTACATACTTACATATGTTTCGCGGAAAACCAGCTATAGTAGTCAGGATTGTCTTTCACTAACTTACCACAGTTCTTTGGATATCTTTACAACGATAACCCATTCGGCCTTTTATAAGCCTGACCATGGTAAGATCACTACTCTTCGGGTCTCTAATTAGATACTCATTCATTACTTAATAATTGGATTATCTAGGCAAATTATTGTTTTTTTTTATATAACAATGAGTATTTGCTTGCATCTAACTAGAACTTGCTGACCCATTATACAAAAGGTACGCTCTTATATGTTTATTAAACTTAGCTCGAGCTGCTTATAAGACTACTAATTACAATTTTCCTTCACAGTACTCTTCTCTATTTCTTGTATATTATATTAAGGCTTAGAGGAAGGTTCCCCTATATTCAAACAGATGTATCCATTTTACTTTAAGCCTTTATCTATTTTCATTCACACTACTAGTAGAATCTCGTTTGATTTATTTTCCTGAAGCTACTAAGATACTTCAATTCACTTCGTTTCTTTTTTATAGAAATTTTTCTACCATTTTCCCTACTATATGGATATTACTCCATCATTTTTACGGTACTAATGGTTTAATATACAGCTTTTTTTTTCCATAATAGTCTCTTTATATACTTGCCATAAAGTTACTCCTTATACTATAGAATAAATAGTACAAAGGTAGTAAGATTATGAAATAATACATTACATATCAAATACATTACTATTTATTTTATATACAGTGATTTTGAATCCTATTTCGGGTTATTATGATTCGAACATAACTATTCCTCAACCCAAATGAGGCGCCTAACCAACCCGGCTCTAACCCGCTTATATTATTCTGTGTACTATAGTACGCTATGTCCTTTATTACGCTATGTACTATGTTACGCTGTGTACTATGTTAGGCTGTGTACTATGTTACGCTGTGTACTATGTTACGCTGTGTACTATGTTACGCTGTGTACTATGTTACGCTGTGTACTTTATTACGCTTTGTACTTTATTACGCTTTGTACTTTATTACGCTGTGTACTTTATCATGCTATGTGCTGTATTATTCTATATAGCTTACCACTATCCGATTATAGTTATGAAATTTGTAGAAACATCGGATAAGAGATTTATATAAAATTTAGAGAGATATGCTAGTAAATAGAGCCATAACTTATTTATACATCAGCTAAAAGATCTTTGTAAAAATTTAGAGAGATACACTAGGAAATAAAGCCATAACTTTTATATACATCAGCTAAAAGATCTATGTAAAATTTGTATAATGATCCTATAAAAGATCGCTACAAAATCTGTTTAGCTCTACGATACAAAATCGTTATAAATTTTATATATATAAGATAGAATATAGTTATATATTTATAAAAAATAATCTATATATGAAATATATCAGAGAATATCCGATTCGAACGGATGTGGCCTTTCAACCAAATAAGTTTCAAGCTTATCACTTTAAACCACTCAGTCAATTCTCTTTTTAGTTTGTAGCAGTCTATGAATAACAATTTTACTAATTAGTAAATAAAAAAGTAGTTTACAATAGAATTGGCTACAATTCTGTAGTAATCAAAAGAAAACAATATTTATACTGTTTTCATCCTTACAGTAGAAGAAGTGCGTACAAGACTCGAACTTGTAAAAACATGTCCGTAGCATGTCATTATACCAATTTAACTAACGCACCTATTTGATTCCTCAACGAATTGAACGTCGATCACATCCTTATCAAAAATGCGTTTAACTAACGCACCTATTTGATTCCTCAACGAATTGAACGTCGATCACATCCTTATCAAAAATGCGCTTTACCTATTAAGCTAAGGAACCTTATAGTAAATATATACTATTTAACAGTTAACGGTTAAAACATTAATGTAAAACTATAAAAAAGAAAAAAAAAGTTATAAAGTATTTAGAACATTATGTTATAACAAGAGCATCCAGACTTGAACTGGAAATTTGAAGTTTGAAGCTTCCTATTTTACCAATTAAACTATACTCTTTTTACTATTAATAACACCATATCTAAGATTGAACAATCTTTTTTTTTTACTAAAAGGATGTTTACAATCAAACTACACTAATAATATCTCAATAACAGTAATAAAAATGGTCTTGTAATAATGTTACTATAAACGTTAAATGCACAAAACATTATGTGGATAATGTTAAAGTAATTTATCTATTATCATTAAGGTCTATCGATTATAATTAAGGTCTATCGATTATAATTAAAGTCTATCGATTATATTTAAGGTCTATCGATTATATTTAAGGTCTATCGATTATAATGAAGGTCTATCGATTATATTTAAGGTCTATCGATTATAAATATAGATAATTAGCTATTTGTTGTTAATATATTAACCCTTTCCCTCTCCACTTCATTTATTTTTTTGATTATATTCGGAAAAGAGCGGATTTGAACCACCAGGTGTTAAACACAATATTTAGCAAATATCTCGCCTTACCTATAGCAACTTTTCCTTTTTACTTTTATTATTATAACTTGTTTTTTTTTTGTAGTGCTTTTACCTATAAAATTAACGTTAGTTATAGAATTACTATTACTTATAACAATTTAGTAGAGAGGGCTGGGGGGGGGTAACAATAGAATTAGTTAATTATAACAATTTAGGCTACTAATTAAATTACTGCTAACCATATAATTCAACAGTTAATTATAAAATTGAAAAGTACGAGTTAGACCGGGCTTGAACCGATATCTACTTTCGTGACAAGAAAGTTCTTTACCATTAAGTTACTAACCCTATACGGCCAACCGAAGTCGAATCGGTACATATCGTTTGGAAGACGAGTGGAATAACCATTATCCTATGGCCGCTTTTTTTTTTTTCTAAGATCTAAGGGATTTGAACCCTTATAAGAATGATTAAAAGTCATTCGCTTTACCGTTAAGCTAAGATCTCTATAATTATACATACTTATTTTTTATAAGTACTAAGAAATAAGTGATTCGAACACTTAACCTGCCGCGTGTAAAACGGATGCTCTACCAATTGAGCTAATTTCTTTTTCTTTTTCTTTTTCTTTTTCTTTTTCTTTTTCTTTTTCTTTTTTTCTTTTTTTTTTGTTTCTTTTTTCCTTTTGTTTTCTTTTTTTACAAAATAGAAAAAAGAGAAGGCAAAGACGTCTTATCGTTTTTATTGGTTATTATTTTGCATCTGTTTGTGGTTTTAGCGTAATTACAATACAACCTACCATTGCTAGTAATAATATAATAGATGTAATGATTAATCATATAGAGTAATTACCATATAATACATTACCTATACTTGTTATATTAGAAGTTTCTGCTAAATAGCCATCTCATGACACAGATGTTACATTCGTCAGTTTTTTTTTAATAGTAAAGTGATATAGTAAGTTATTAGTCATTACCATATATGGTAAAACATTATTAACGAAGTAATTAAAGAAACTACCTACTAATATTGCTAAAGGTATACTATTAATACTGTCTATTAATAGCTCAGATATTCTAACATTTATTAACATTAATATAAATAAAAATAATATAGATACAGCCCCTATATATACTAATAAGTATGCTAGTCCTATAAAGTTTAATCCTGTTAAAATTAAATAAGCAGCTATACATAGAAATAAACCTATTAAAAATAAAACAGAAACAATAGGGTTTTTACTTATAATAACTAATATACCTAATAAAATAGCAATAATGTATAAGAGATCTAGACTATATACATTATAACCACTAAATGTCATTTCATTAACTATATACAACATATAAAATTTATAATTACCCCTTTCATAACAAAAATTATAGCGATTCTAGTAAATAAACAGCTCTATCCTATTAGGATTACACCAGCACCAGAATCTACTAGTATTATACTACCCGTTAGCCCGTCGATTTTTACAGTTACATACTGCGGTATAAACCTACAAGTACAGATAGTTTGTTTGAAATACAAATTTTTTTTTTTTCTGTATAAGCTTAGTTTTCTCTATGTACTATAAAAAGTAAATAGATAATGAACTAGTAATACTTATTAACTTTAAATAAAAAGTCTAACTATTTGGTAAAAAATTGTAAACGTCCTAGTTATAAAATGCCCTATATAACCTGTTCAAGCCTTTAAAATGAATCGAACATTTATCAGAATATTAACAGTATTCCGCTCTACCATTGAGCTATAAAGGCTATTACATAACATAACAGCTCTATAACACCTATATAACAATTAACTATATAACAACTAGCTGTATAAGAATTTACTCTATAACAATTAACTATATGAGAATTCATTATAGCAATTAACTAAAAATAATCATTATTAGGAGACAAGAGATTCGAACTCTTAAAAGCATAT
The DNA here is from genome assembly GCF_004011695.2 of Ascochyta rabiei. NCBI lineage: Eukaryota > Fungi > Ascomycota > Dothideomycetes > Pleosporales > Didymellaceae > Ascochyta > Ascochyta rabiei. The sequence continues at coordinate 5,074 of NW_026776140.1, forward strand.
CGCTATTGAGTTTACAGCTCAACCCTTCTTACCAATAAAGGAACTCTCCTTTTTTTTAACTTTCTTTTTTTTTTATTCAATTATACTCAGCTGATGCAGACATATTATTTAATATTGCTTGGGCTGCAGTTAGAAAATAAGTCTCGAATAATACTCCTAGTTAAGGATCGTTTATTTTTGCAACTTTTCTTTGAATTTTAAGGAAATGAACTTGCACATCGTTTAGATCCTTTCGACAAGCGGTTATATTATAATCCCCTTTTCGATAGCCCTTACACTAAATATAAGGGATTTAATAGGGGTATAATTATCCAAAGGTGCTTTACTAACAATGCTAGCTGCAAATAAATATGTTTAACCCTATAAGTTACCTATTGTGCCAAAATAATAGCTAACGCTAATCATTAGCTATGGGTAAAAAAAAGTGCGTGGTTTTTAGCTCTATGATTCCACAGTCTATAAAACTCCGTTAAATGAGGCTCTACCTGAGGGATGAGTCGAACATCCATGAGATAAACTCAGAATAGCTTAAGTATTCCCTGTCTACCAATTCCAGCACTCAGGTTTTTTTTCCTAAATAAATTGACTATCCTTTGGGGATGGTCCTAAATATTTTATTTGTTTTGCCAATATTTGTTTCTGACTTAAGTAAAACAAATAAAATATTAACAGGGGCCAGACCTAAAGGTCAGTCCCCCTTGGGGACTAGCAATAAAAGATTTGTTTATTAAACCGATCTTTTCAAAAGATAAATAGGTTAAGCCTAGTTTACAGCGTTTTATTTAAACCAGCGAAATAAGGAATAGAAGGGGTTTTATTCAAAACAAAATAACGAATAGAAAGGGTTTTATTGAAAAAACAAAATAACTAGTAGATACCAATAGGCATTGGTTATGAGCCTGTCTATGGATTCGAACCATAGAACGAGATAAACTTTATGCTCCTTGCACAGACTTTTTTTTTTTTGTGTATTGTTAATCTCCATTATTCCCGGGCTAGTTCCCCAACCCGAACCGTATTTCGACTTAACACCAATTAGAGTCACGCATACGAAGATGTTTCTGCCAAAAGATCTAAACCTGTATATTTAGACTATCAATTCGCAGCCACCAAACTTATTGCACATACTCCTTTCAGCGCCTGACGAGTGGTTAGTACCTATCTGAGATAAAATTCACCGTGATGTGATTACTCACGATTACTAGTAATTCCTTTTTCATGCAGTCGAATTTCAGACTACAATCCATACTTTATCCTATTTTAGGGGATTAGCTCCAATTCGCATTATTGCATCCCTTTGTAAAGGCAGATGTGGCACGTCTATAGCCCACAATATTAAGGCCATGATGACTTGTCTTAGTCCCTATTATCAATCCAATTGTAAGCGGAGAACTGCTCTATATTCTTAAATAAAGCAAGGGTTTACGTTAATTTAATGGACCTAACCAAATCTCACGACATTAACTGAAGACAGCCATGCAACGCATGTGGTCTACAAATAGCTCATTTCTTTGGAACGCACTCCAAAGGTGTATTCTATCTTGTAGGTCATTCAAATTGTGGTAAGGTTATTCGAGGATCATCGAATTAAATAACATACTTCACTACTGGTTTCAGAAACGGTCTAATGATTTCAGTTCCTGCGTTGCCACATTACTCTTGAGGTGGAGTGCTTCCACTTTCATTTATAGTTCAACATAAAGCCAATCTATGGCACTCATCATTGTCTGCCCAGGCTACGAGGGTATCTAATCCTCTTCACTCTCTGAGCCTTCGTCCCTCAACGTCAGTTATAGTATTTTTTTTTTGCTAATTATTTGTAAACGAGTTAACACGTTAACAATAATAAAAATACATGTACATAGAGGTTTGCCTTCGCCGTTACCAGTCCTATTAGTATTAACAAATTTCATCTTTCCACCAATAATTCTGACATATTCCTCTCACATATCAAACTCAAGTGTAACAGGTACTTATCTAAGCCTTTGTACACCGTCTAGGTACCCTATATACCTGTTAAAGATGAATAACACTCGTCTCCCTTGTCTTACCGCGACTGCTGGCACAAGATTTGGTCGAGACCTATGGATATAAAGTTTTCATAATAAGCTTTATCCAGAATTTTATAAGACCTAGTCAAGCAAGTTAATAAACTTATTATATTAACTCTCATTCCTGCAAGTTGCTGGTTCAGCCGTTAGGCCATTGACCAAAATTCCTCACTGCTGTACTACACGCACTGGGGTTTTTTCAGACCCAGTGTGGTCAATAGACCTCTCAGTCCTGACTACGGACACAAGCTAAGTATGCCATTACCACACTTACTACTTATCCGATGGTTATTAATAATCAACTAGGAGCGAAATACTATTTCTTTTAAACCACACTTATTATAGCTATTATTAACCTGTTAACCTAACTTTTTCAATAGAATTAGGCAGATTAGGTTTAGTATTAATAAAGAATAATAAATTGTTCTTATAAGGGATTTATTTTGCCTTACTCCTAGGTAGCCATAATACCAATTACTCACCTGTACACCACTTCAATACACATAATTTAAAAAAAAATTAAATATTGACGTTCGATTAGCATGTGTCAAGCATTTGCATAGCGTTCACTCAGAGCCATCATCAAACTCAAATAAAAAAATATAAACCTATCTATAATAAAAAGTAATTTACTTTACAATAGCTTATATTCTTCATTTCTTTTTTTTTTTTTATATTTCATTTCTTTTTACTATTATATTTCTTTTTAATCTAACATTACCTTTTTATTATCCATTTTCTTTTGCTATTTATATAAAAAAAATAGAAAATAACATTGTATTTGTCGTAGCTAGTTTTTATCTAATTTCGAATCTTAGATTACTATAGTTGTAAACTAATAAGAATTATTTTACAAAATAGAAATAATTATAAATAGAATGAATAGCTATTTCTCTAAAGCTTCTAATTATAAATAGAATTAACAGCTATTCCTCTATATCTATTGATTCTTATCTAAGATTCGAACTTAGATTCAGATATTAGAAGTATCTTGTTCTACCATTAAACTAATAAGAATTTTTTATACTAGTTATCTGTATACCTGTTATAAAGTATAAATTGTACAAAGGGTTTTACCCTAACACAACTTTTCATCCCCTTATTCTTTTTTTTCAAAAATTATACCCATTACATTACTATTAAATTCTATATAGCTTAATTGTTTTTAAACTTATATAACTAGTAGTTAAATATATCCACTACATTACAACTAAATTCTATATAGCTCAAGAAAAAAAAATGCTTATTTTTTATAACTAGTATGTGATTATACCCATTACATTACTACTAAATTCTATATAGCTTAACTATTTTTAAACTTCTATAACTAGTAATTAAATAACAACGCCTCATCATTAGCATTGTTATATAATAGACTTAACAAAATAGAAGTTAGTCCATTATTCTTCTCTATACACGATTGTTTTGCTGTTCCTGCTTCTAATATAGAAACTATTAAACTGTTATTAAGTGAAGTGTATAACGATCTTTATACTGATAATCTTTATTTAAAAACTTTCGATTCCCATATTATATCTACACTAGATCTTTGTAGCGATGCAACAATAGATGAAAATAGAATAGTAACGTGTCAAATAAAAAATAAAGAAGAAACATATAAGTTATACGATATTGATTGGGTAACAGGGGATAAAGAAGTGTCTAATCATGAGATAAAAAGAGTAAATAGTCAATATATTCTTATATAGATCTTAAAATAGATAGGTTGTTTTATGTCCAATCATTTATAAAAGGAAAAACAAAAAAAAAAAAAAGCTAAAGGAAAAAAAAGGAGATTATGTCCGATACTACAAAGAATTAAGGTGGTTAGGCGACTGTCCCTTCGAAGGGTTATATATGGCTGTGGGCTAGCACCCCACAGAGTGTATGTTGGACCGGTTAAGAGCCTGGAGTATCGTGCTGTTCACAATCTGGAGAATTATTTATTCTCCCGGGGCTTTTGGCGATCAAGAGTATCCTGATAGATGAGCTTGGAAGTGAGATTCACTAACATGACCCATGTCTGGGATGAGGCAGACAATAGATTGACAAGGCATTCGTTTAACGAAAAAAAGAACAACAACAATAATAAAAAGCTACTACAATAACAAAAAGATTAAATTACATTTCAAATAACATTGGTAACAACATTGAAAATAACATTGAAAAAAACATTACAACACCGAGTAATAATACTAACGGTCATGGGTGGAAGTCTTCTCAAGAGAACCCTTTCCACTATCCTATTGATTATAGGTTTGATAAACATAATTCAAAACATGTAAGTTTCTTTTTCAAAATACATGAATTGTTAGACTTCCAACTTTTTAGTAAAAAATTTTTTGATAGAAATCTATTTACAACTGAATTTAAAAAAGGTTCAGCTGTTATTAAATTACGATTTAAGGAAGATGTCTATAAAATGGCAGGTAATCAATTTTTTATAAGATTCGAGAATATCCATAGTTTTATGGAGTTACAAGAAACTGTTAGGTCAAGAATCGAGATTCTCCTAGAACAATATAAATACACAGCATTTGATGTCGAAGAAGTAATAATTAATTTTATACCTTTTAAAACAGACTTGTTTAAACATCTTAGTTTAAAAGACAACGAATTGACGTATTACGATAAAAACGTTATAGGTTTTAATAAAAAAGTTACGAGTAGTATTGGAGACTTACCTGTTTCGACTAATCTAAGTTTACTACAAGAACCTTTGGATAGAACTATAAAAGATGGTGTCATATCTAATATTACTATAAATGTTAACGGTAAGGAAATTAACTTTATAGACTTGGTTAGTTTACAGAACAAAGCGTTGAGAGATGTTAAGAAAAACCTAGGTGAAAATATTATAGATTCCTTTGACGCTAATTGGATGTTTTATCTCATAGATGGTAGTAAGGGTAAATACATTTATGCGTATAAAGAGTATGATGTCAATACCGTAAGGAAAATACGTTATAATATGTCTGGAGTAATTATGAATGATGTGATTGATACGTGGAATAATGAAAAGGATACATTGATGAGAACAACAAATAATCACACATATACATATAAACAAGGATCACTAATGGAAATTAGATATAACATGAAGTTAGCACCAATTAAGAGAAGTACTACTAATATAGTATCTATGACTGAAAATACAAAGATAGGTGTTATAGATTTTGAGACAATAGAGTGTAATGACGGTGTAAATAGAGTATATTGTCTGGGGTTTAAGACAAGTTTAAATGATACACCTGTTACATATTTTGTTGACTTGAAAAGTTATAAGGTAGGAAATTATCAAATATTCGATAATATACTAGTTGATATGATCAATGAATTGTTTAGACACAAATATAAAGGTTTCCACTTTTATATGCATAATTTTGGTGGTTATGATGCTATATTTTTAATATCTGCATTACTTAGATATAATGATAGAAATCCAAACGATCAATATAAGATTGATTGTGATTTCAGAGATAGTACGATTCTTTCTATGACTATTAGTAGAAAGTTAAAAAGGGATAGAAAGATATTAAAAGGTGATAATAAAGGTGAAACGATCACTGAAATTGTTAGTGATAAAATAGTTATTAAAGATAGTTATAGTATTTTAACGAGTTCTTTAGATAAATTAGCTAAAGACTTTAACGTTAATAATAGTAAATTGAATTTTCCTTACAAATTTATGAATGAAAACAATCTAAATTATACAGGTAATACACCAGAGATTCATTTTTTTAACGACATAACTAGAGATGATTATACTAAATTAATAAAGAATGATTGATCGTTCATGAAGGAATCATTAATTTATTTAGAAGCGGACTTGGAGAGTTTATATGAAATACTTATAAAGGCTAATAGGTCATTATTTTTGGATTATAGATTAGACATAACTAAAGGTATGACTATTTCTTCCCTTGCTTTAAGTCTGTTTTATAATAATTATTACAACGACTCGCTATGGAGGAGAAAACCGGTCTCGACTGATTGACTCTTTCATAGGTATCCTTTGTACCTATTATACATGACGCAAGAGAACGCTCGTTTGACATGTAGTCAGAAAAAAAAAATAAAAATAAATCAATAGAGAAAGTAAGGGATCCTGTCGGATTACTGGAAATATTGGTTGCATTGACTTACTAGATACGAAGACTTGAGACTGACTGACTACTTATACCTTTTTATATTATAAAGCACGAGAAAAACGATGTAACTGATCACCGACAACTTTCTTAATTAAGGTAAACGATTTTTGATATGAGAAAAACCTGATATAAAGATAGGGATTTTCATAGACAGACACAGTTATGTGATGTAGAGATAGTACGGGTGATAGTTCGAATAAACTAGAGAGTTACTGTTTATATTTACCTTTTCACACGAACAGGTTTTATACGACAGGGGCAAATACCTTTATACTACTTCCTTGTGGTAGTGTCAAGGGTCATTGGGAGAAGGCTAACATAGTTTATACAATGACTGGTGGGCGAGAACACACTACTTACTCGGTCCTCCACTATAAGTCCTGAGCTGCAGGTAATGTGTCGTGGTTCACGGAGCTAGATCTATGGATTGTTTGAGAGAAAAAAAAAAAAAGATTACTCGTGGTATTGCGTCTAGTATAGATATCTTTAATGAAAAACTTATGTATTTATCTTGCTGTGTTTGACTTTAAATGTAATATGTTTCAATATAGGGTAAAAAATCTTCACCAAACAAGAATGTTTATATTGTTTGGAGAAAAAAAAAAGTTATTCGTTAGGGTATGATCCTTATGGCTGGTAAACATTCTGCATTTAGCTGTAATTCTGGAAAAATATAGAAAACCTTAGAAGACCGAAAGAAAAACGTATTTTCTTTACCGGTTCGTGTTTAGGTGTGTTTTTCAAAAAAAAACGTATTGTGAACTTATATTAATATACTATGTTAAATTTAAATAGAAGTAATTTTCAAGCACATCCTTTTCATTTAGTATCTCCTTCTCCATGACCTTTATATACATCTATTAGCTTATTAAGTCTTACTACATCTGCAGCTTTATCTTTCCATGGATTTGCTTTTGCAGAGTACAACTTAATGATGAGCCTAATATCATTAGTTCTTGCTATGGCATTCTGATGAAGAGATGTAATAGCAGAGGGTACATATATAGGTCACCACACTCTTGCAGTACAAAGAGGATTAAATCTTGGTGTTGCTTTATTTATAGTATCTGAAGCTTTATTTTTCTTAGCTATATTTTGAGCATTTTTCCATAGTGCTCTTTCTCCTACAGTAGAATTAGGGGCTATGTGACCTCCTATGGGAATAGAATCTATAGATCCTTTTGAATTACCATTAATTAATACAGTTCTTTTACTTGCTTCAGGATTTACTGTTACATATGCACACCATTTTTTAATTAACGGAAAAAGAGGTAAAGCTTTATATGGTTTATTATATACTATTATATTAGCAACTATCTTTACGGCATTACAAGGTGTAGAATATTCAGTATCAACATTCACTATCTCAGATGGAGCTTTTGGATCATGTTTTTACTTTGGAACTGGGTTAATTTATGGAGCCCCTATTACACTTAATACAAATAACTTAACTAAATCTGAATCTAAATTATCTCCTTATTGAGTTACAGGATTTTCAGATGCAGAATCAACTTTTTCAGCTAAAATAGCAAAAGATAATTCTAGATTTATGGGTTTACGTATATTACCAGTATTTGCTATAGAATTACATATTAGAGATCTAGAAGTCTTAAAAAGAATAAAAGAATTTTTTAATGTAGGATCAGTAACGGTAAGAACACGTAATGGTAAACCCACTGGGATATACTCAGTTCAATCATTAAAAGATTTAACTGAAGTTATTATACCACATTTTAAAGAATATCGTTTATTAACTCAAAAACAAGCAGATTTTATTTTATTTTATTCATTAGTTAATTTAATGAACAATAAAGAACATTTAAATGAAAAAGGACTAAAAAAAATTATATCGATAAGAGCCTCTATGAATAAAGGTTTAACTGGAAATTTAAAGTCTATTTTTCCTAACATAGTGGCAGCACAAAGACCTATTATAAAGAATCAGATTATAAAATCTCCTTTGTGATTAGTTGGGTTTGTAGATGGTGAAGGATGTTTTTATTTAAAAATAACTAGAAAAAAACAAATATTATTATCTTTTTCAATAACTCAACATTATCGAGACAAAGATTTATTTAATGTAATAAAAGATTACTTAGTTTGCGGTGTTATGGAAAAAACATCCACTAGACCTAATACAATTAGTTTAATAGTATCTAGACTAGAAGATATTTTAAATAAAATTATACCAATTTTTAAAGAAAATTCCTTACTTACTAAAAAATCTTTAGATTTTTATTATTTTAGTAAAGTATGTTATTTAATGAAAAATAAACAACATTTAACTGAAAAAGGTTATGATGTAATATTATTTATAAAAACATTAAAAAACAAGGAAAAATAGTAGTTATAGTATGTTGTATTAAGTATAATAGAAAACAGGGTAAATTGCATGAAACTCTTATACCAACTAGGTGTAAGACAATATGCAGCCAAGTATAAATCGATAAGTTATTATAATATACTTATAGTAACGGTTAAATATATAATCGGATTTATAAAGGTTCAACGACTAGTAAGTGAGTTTTATCGACAATAATCTTACCACGAAAACCCTGCAATTTAGCGTAATACTAAATTGAAGACATAGTCTGAACCATTTTGATAAGAAATGGAAATAAAGGATAAAGAGCCTTTATGATAACAAAAATGTCCATGGATTACATGTAATGATAGGTACAGCCTTCTTAGCTGTAGGTCTATGACGTGTACTAGCATACCATTTAACAAATAATCATCATCTAGGATTAGAAGCTGGAATACTTTACTGACATTTTGTTGATGTTGTATGATTATTCTTATTTGTGTCTATATATTATTGAGGATCCTAACGTTAACTAGTTATCTTACTTTTTTCTTGTAAAAATATTTCTAGGAATAAACTTAGCGGGAAATTAGTACTAGAGTAATCTAGTACTAGCCCTCGCTTTTATTTTTTTTTATATACTATGTATATTCAATAAAAAATATAGCCCGGAAGGGATTAGTGAGAGTTCGCATCTCTCTATTCCTACATGGTAATAACTTCATTAATTTTTTTACTTTTATCTAATTCAATTACATTAAGACGAGACAAATCTATTTTATATTCAAGAGCCACTATTACTATCTTACTTATCTCTGCTTTTATTGCCTATGATAACTTATTTTTTCTATTTTTAAACAAAGGTATAGGTATTTTTGGAGGTCTGTTTAGTACGACAGCTACTACAAATGTTTTTCATATCTTTATCTTTTTAATTAGTAGTGTTATATTGTTATTAACTTCATTTTACCCTAGAAAAGTATGATTAAGAGAGTATAGCTCACCGGACAGACTTTTATTTACAAAATTAATCTATTACAGAACTCTTATCGTTAACAAAATGGGAGAACAATTCAAAATTATTGAATATTCTTTAATTATTTTATTTATTGTTACAGGAAGTGTTTTCTTAATCTCTACTAGTGATCTAGTATCTATATTCTTATCTATTGAACTACAAAGTTATGGGTTGTATTTACTATCCACTATTTACAGAGATTCAGAACCAGCTACTTCAGGGGGACTTATGTATTTCTTATTAGGAGGATTATCCTCTTGTTTTATATTATTAGGTACAGCCTTACTTTATGCAAATTCAGGTACTACGAACTTAGACAGTTTGTATATAATTACTAGTATCTCGAACGCAAGTAAAGATAACCTTACAAGCTTACTTTATTGATATAAATCCTACTATATTCACATAAGTTTACTTTTTATGGCTGTAGGGTTTTTATTTAAAGTGTCTGCTGCACCATTCCATTTTTGAAGTCCGGATGTTTATGACGCAATTCCTACAATTGTTACAACTTTTGTAGCGATAATCGCAAAAATTTCTATATTTATTTTCTTATTAGAATTGGTTCACTATACAAGTAAATCAATGTTTGATATGGATTTTTCTTGAACAACAAGCCTATTATTTAGTTCTCTTTTATCTTTAGTTATAGGGACCGTTGTAGGATTAACACAGTCTAGAATTAAAAGACTTTTTGCATTTAGTACTATTTCACATGTTGGGTTTATTTTATTAGGTCTAAGTATACACACGGTAGAGTCAACACAAGCCTTTATGTTTTATTTAATCCAGTATTCTATATCAAACTTGAATGCGTTTATCTTACTTATTACTATAGGTTATTCTTTATACTGTTATGTTTATAATACTAAGTCTACAACGACTAGTGAAAAAGAAATAAGTAATGAAAATAGCAACAATCTACATGACCTGAACAACTCACCTATTCAACTTATTGACCAGTTAAAAGGGTTGTATTACATTAATCCTATACTATCCTTAAGCTTAGCAATTACTTTATTTTCTTTTGCCGGAATACCACCGTTAATAGGATTCTTTGGTAAACAGATGATTTTAAGTGCAGCGATTGATAACGGTTATATCTTTATGTCACTAGTTGCTATTCTAACTAGTGTTATAAGTGCGGTTTATTATTTAGCTATAATAAAACAAATCTTTTTTGATAAACCAGATTACACGTTAAACAATGAATTAACAAATTTAAATGCAGAAGGGCTAATTACAGAAAAAAACACAATTAGTAAAAAAGTTGCTATAACTATTAACAATATTGTTTTATCAAGCTCATTAAGTTTATCTATTTCTATAATAACACTTGTAATAGCGTTGTTTATTTTTATACCTGAAGAATTATTAAGCTTAGCTAATATATTAGCATTAATACTTTTTAATATATAAATGACAAGTACTACTTTTTTTATTATATTTATACCTATATTAGCCATTTTATTATTATCAATAAATTTAATCTTAGCACCTCATAATCCTTACCAAGAAAAGGACAGTGCTTTTGAATGTGGTTTCCACTCCTTTTTAGGCCAAAATAGAACACAGTTTAGCGTGTCGTTCTTTATCTTTGCTCTTTTATTCCTTTTATTTGATCTAGAAATTTTATTAGTATACCCATATAGTGTAAGTGGGTACACTAATGACATTTACGGATTAGTTATAATGATGGTGTTTTTTGTATTGTTAACTTTAGGGTTTATATTTGAATTAGGTAAAAACGCATTAACGATAGATAGTAGACAGACTTTTTCTTATAATAATGTAGATAGTCCCGTATCTCATGCCTTTTTAAACTCAGCTAAAAGTGAATTACTTGAAAACCAATTAAGATCTGGTACAGATCTAAACGATATAGCTGATATAATTATGTCAATAGGTAAAGCAATGCCACAGCTTTCTGGTTTTATAAACCAATTTGACACTATGGTGGTAAAACAAGGTATAAACGTTATATCTGATAGCGAAGGTAATTTGAGTATTGAGGTACCTTCTGCCATGTCAGATGCTGTGGCAAAAGAGGTTTCATTGAGAATTAATATTATTGACAGACTAATTAATACGCAAGTGTCTGAAATTAAGGACTTGCTTAACAAAGGGCTGGAACTTCAAAATAAAATAAAAATCGTAGACCCTTCTTATAAATCTGAGATACTTAATCAAATAACAGAGTTTAAAAATTTAAAGAATTCGTACAACCATTAAGGTTTACTTTTACGTTTAACCGGTTAACGAATTACTGTTTTATACTTGCTATAGGTTACACTCCCAGCGATTTAATAGCTTGCCATTACAAAGACGTCTTTGCCTTCTCTTTTTTCTGTTTTGTAAAAAAAGAAAACAAAAGGAAAAAAGAAACAAAAAAAAAAGAAAAAAAAAAAGAAAAAGAAAAAGAAAAAGAAAAAGAAAAAGAAAAAGAAATTAGCTCAATTGGTAGAGCATCCGTTTTACACGCGGCAGGTTAAGTGTTCGAATCACTTATTTCTTAGTACTTATAAAAAAATAAGTATTTATATACTTATAAAAAATAAGTATGTATATTTATAGAGATCTTAGCTTAACGGTAAAGCGAATGACTTTTAATCATTCTTATAAGGGTTCAAATCCCTTAGATCTTAGAAAAAAAAAGAAAAAGCTCAATGGACAGAGCATTTATATTATATAACCGTTTTTAGGATGAAAGCTAGTGGTTAAGTGTTCAAATCAGTAAATTTTTAAGTTCAATTATAAAATAACTAGATAGATTGTTATTTTTTTTTTCTAGTTTGCTAGTTATTGTTAAAAGTTTGCTAGTTATTGCAAAAAGTTATTGTAAAAACACTAAAATATAGTTAACTGTGGCTAAAAGTGTTATACATTTTATTAAGACTAGTTATTATCTAGATAGTTGACTTTTATTCGTAATTTTCAGGCTAATTTTTTTGCGAAGTTTTAATAAACTTGTGTGTTATTTTCATTAGTGCTTTGTGTTAGACAAAGAAATAACTTGTGTGTTATTTTCGTTTGTGCTTTGTGTTAGACAAAGAAATAACTTTTATATAAAATCCTATTAGACCTAAGGAAAAAATCTAGCTTCTCCGATAAAAAACTCTCTATTTTATTTAGAAAGACTAACCGGTTAAAAGACATTCCTTAGAGATCTAATCCGCGATTTATTACCATACTATACATATGGTGTTTGTAAAAAGTTTAAATGATACATTATCATTTAATACGAATTTGAGGAATTTTTTTTTTTTTTTTATATATGATATTAACATCTTTACTTTTAACTCCAATATTCGGTGTAATTTCCATTTTAGTGAATAGAGAAAATGGTATCTCCTTAAAAAACATAAAAGTTATAGCTCTATCCGCATCTATCTTAAATTTCTTTATTTCATTAGTACTATTCATTTTTTTCGATTTTAGTACAAACCAATTTCAATTTGTACAAGAGTGCTATGAGATAAGTTACTTTGATTTTTATTTAGGTGTAGATGGTTTATCTATCTATTTTGTTTTATTAACAACAATAATCATGCCTATTGCAATATTATCTAATTGAAATTCTATATCTAAAGATATAGAATCTTATGTTATTATCATTTTACTATTAGAAAGCTTATTATTAGCGGTTTTCTTAGTATTAGATATTTTACTTTTCTACATTTTTTTTGAAAGTATACTACCACCTCTTTTCATATTAATAGGTATATTTGGTTCAGATAATAGAGTTAAAGCGAGTTTTTACTTGTTTTTATACACGTTATTGGGTTCTTTATTTCTATTATTATCTATATTAGCAATGTCTTCTATTATGAGTGCTACAGATTTCGATACTCTTTTTAAAGGAAATTTCTTTTATATAACACAACTTTTCTTATTCTATGGTATTTTTATTGCTTTTGCCGTAAAAACACCTACTATTTTTTTAAATACATGACTTTTAAAAGCTCACGTTGAATCACCTTTAGGAGGTAGTATTATTTTAGCCGCTATTGTTCTTAAGTTAAGTTTATACGGTATACTTAGATTAATCTTACCTATATTACCTAAAGCTTACATGGAATATACTTATATTATTTTTCTAATTGGTGTTATTACTATTGTCTATGCTAGTCTTAGTACGTTAAGAACAATAGATATTAAAGAACTTATCGCCTATAGTTCTGTTTCTCATGCTGCAGTTTATCTTCTAGGTGTATTCAGTAACTGTATACAAGGTATTGAAGGTGCAATTACTTTAGGGTTGGCTCATGGATTTGTTTCACCTGGTCTATTTATTTGTGCAGGAGGAGTTCTTTATGACAGATCTCATACAAGAGTAATATCATTCTATAGAGGAGTTAGTCAAGTAATGCCACTTTTTGCTATATTGTTCTTCATACTATGTCTTGCTAATTGTGGAGCTCCTTTAACTTTAAACTTCATAGGGGAGTTTTTATCACTATACGGGGTATTTGAAAGATCATCACTATATGGTGTATTTGCTAGTAGCTCTATAATATTTTCTGCAGCCTATACTATATATATGTTCCAGAGAATAGCGTTTGGAGGAGCTTACTCAAGAATGTTCACAGTAGTAATGCCAGATCTTACTAAAAGAGAATTCACTGTCTTAATGATATTAACAGTACCTACTGTTCTATTGGGAATTTACCCATCTTTAATAACAGATGGACTTGCATATGGTGTATCTCTTTTACTATACAATTTTGACACTATGACTGATTTAGTTGGATTTTTCAGTGCTACTATTAGTTTAAATACGAAAAATGAAGCAAATGTTTACAATGGTGAAAAGGATTCATATTACGATATTAAAGGTAATACTGGAGATCCAAATATTGATCATTGTCAAAATGATCCCAATAAAGAACATAGATTATCACAATCATACCCTGCCGATTATGACGGTGACAGTCCTACAAGTGGTAACTGTGAAAGATGTGAAGATAAACTAGAATATGTTCGGGATACATACGAGAGTTGTATAAAGTGTGGAATGGAGTTATGTACTTCATGTGGAGATATTCTTATAAACGGTACTAACTCTAACAACCTTTTACCTTTTATTGTGGCAGGGGATGTTCCTGTACTTTTGGTAGTTTCCTCCATAGCTAGATTACTATGTAACAAACTTTATAGAAATGCTTTACTAAGTGCTTATTACCTTAATAGAAGTACTATTAACAGCATTTTTAGTATTAATCCTAGTAAACTACTTGTGCTTCTTTCATTCTCTACAATAGCATTCGTAATTTACTTCCAATTCGGTGCTCTTTTACTATGCAATCTTGACACTATGGCTGATTTAGTTGGATTTTTCAGTGCTACTCTTATTACGGCTAGTGATAAAAAGCGGCCTTTAAGTCAAGATGGATCCAGTAACGGGGAACCATCTAGAAAAAAACAAACTCTAGATGATAAGAGCAATTCTGAGTCAGAGGATAATAACAATTTTGACTCAGAGGATAATAACAATTCTGACTCAGAGGAATCTGAGGAAGTAGGTACTCCACTACCTCATGCCAATGATGAGGCTGTAATGGACGCTAATTACAAGACAAGTGAGAAGTACAATAAAGTTAGTGACCAACTTGATGAAGTAAACAGGTTAATGGATATATCTGCAAATGCAGAGAGCGGTAATCCTATAACTGATGAGGAACAACTAGAGTATACAAATGCGGGTAAACCTACATCAGAATCGCTTGAACAGCAATCCATTGCTCTTTCACATACTTTAGAATCTTTAGAAAAAACTATGGATGAAAGAAGACAGAATGGTGTAGACACTCCTCAACCTAGCAACGAAAATTCACCAGTATCATCTTCTCAATCTAGTAGCGAAGATTTACCAGTATCATCTCCTCAACCTGGTTGCGAAAATCCACCAGTAGCATCTCCTCAACCTGGTTGCGAAAATTCACCAGTATCATCTCCTAATGTTCATACTGATCTAGGAGATAATCCCGATAACATGGATGAAAGCTCAATCTTCTTACCAGTAGGAATGCCTATTTTACAAATAATATTTATTCTATATGTATGATACAAAAATAATATATTTTATTATTTAAACATATATTTCTGGAGTATTGCTAAATCTATTTTTAGTAAAAAAAAATAAGTAGCTACATTACAAATTATTATCACGAAAATTTAATTTCTATTGGTAAAATTATATAATTATGTAAAATTATATAATTATGTTAAAAGCACTAGCAGAATATTGTTAGTATACAAATAAAAAAAATTACTTGGATTATATGGTTACGTCATAAAGTGGCGAGTGGGAGAAAGATATTAATTATATTAATAGAAATCTTCAAAAAAAAAGAAAAAGAAATTAGCTCAATTGGTAGAGCATCCGTTTTACACGCGGCAGGTTAAGTGTTCAAATCACTTATTTCTTATCTCTTTTATAAAAGAGATCTATTTATAGGAGCTCTTCTAGTTTAGAAAACTAGATTTATATATAAAAAATATTTAGTAGTATAGTAATAATAATTTTTTGCGGTCATAAGAATAAAAATCGTTATCCTTATTGTATAAAAATCGTTATTGCTATACTATTCTCATCAAAGTTCGCTTTCATATAGGAGTTTCTTTTGCCAATAGATATTTATTTTTTTTTTTTTACAATGAATTTATCACTAATTTTATTTACAATTGGTATTTTGGGCTTTGTTTTAAATAGAAAAAACATTATATTAATGCTTATTTCAATAGAAATAATGTTATTAGCTATTACGTTTTTAATATTGGTTAGTTCACTTAGCTTTGACGATATATTAGGTCAAACATACGCTATTTATATTATTGCCATAGCCGGAGCAGAATCCGCGATTGGTTTAGGTATTTTAGTAGCTTTTTATAGATTAAGAGGAAGTATTAGTATTGAATTTAAATAATGTATCTAGCTATAATAATTTTACCACTATTAGGATCAATAGCATCTGGTTTTTTTGGTAGAAAAATCGGATTTTCAGGGTCACACATAATTACATGTACAGCTGTTATAACGACAACTGTGTTTGCTGTATTTGCTTTTTTCGAAGTTGGATTAAATAATATACCTGTATCTATAGAACTGTTTAGATGAATTGATTCTGAATCGTTATATGTATCTTGAGGATTTCATTTTGATTCACTTACAGTTTCTATGCTTATACCTGTACTAATTGTTTCTTCTTTAGTACATATATATTCAATTGGTTATATGAGTCATGACCCTCATAACCAAAGATTTTTCAGTTATTTAAGCTTATTCACATTTATGATGCTTATATTAGTTACAGCAAACAACTATTTATTAATGTTTGTAGGTTGAGAGGGTGTTGGAGTTTGTTCCTATCTTTTAGTATCTTTTTGATCTACTAGAATAGCAGCAAATCAAAGCTCTCTTTCAGCATTTTTAACTAACAGAGTAGGGGATTGTTTCTTAACTATAGGTATGTTTGCCATATTATGAGCATTTGGTAATCTAGATTATGCTACTGTATTTTCATTAGCTCCTTACATGAATGAAAATATTGTAACTATTGTAGGTATATGTCTACTGATAGGAGCAATGGCTAAAAGTTCTCAAGTAGGACTTCATGTATGACTGCCTATGGCGATGGAAGGTCCTACACCTGTATCTGCATTAATACACGCTGCCACAATGGTTACTGCCGGAGTATATCTATTAATGCGTTCATCTCCTTTAATAGAATACAGTTCAATCGTATTAATGCTATGTTTATGATTAGGTGCTATTACAACCGTGTTTAGCTCTCTTATTGGGTTATTCCAACAAGATATTAAAAAAGTTATAGCTTATTCTACTATGAGCCAATTAGGGATGATGGTTATAGCTGTAGGTTTATCTTGTTATGGTATAGCTTTATTTCATTTAGTAAATCACGCCTTTTATAAAGCACTTCTTTTCTTAGGAGCGGGAGCGGTTATTCACGCTGTAGCGGATAATCAAGACTTTAGAAGATATGGTGGATTAAGACCATTCTTGCCGCTTACTTATTCAGTAATGCTTATCGCTTCTTTAAGTTTAGTAGCTTTCCCATTTATGACAGGGTTCTATTCAAAAGATTTCATTCTTGAATCTGCGTATGGTCAGTATTATTTTTCTGGTACTGTTGTGTATATAATTGCTACTATAGGAGCAATGTTTACTACATTATACTCTGTAAAAGTGTTATATTTAACATTCTTAACGAATCCTAATGGACCATTAATCAATTATAAAAACGCACATGAAGGTGATATCTTTATGAGCTTACCTTTAATGATTTTAGCGGTATTCTCTATATTCTTTGGGTTTGTAACAAAAGATATGTTTATAGGGCTGGGTTCAGGATTCTTTTCAGATAATGCATTCTTTATACACCCTTCTCATGAAATAATGTTAGATACTGAATTTGGAGTAGCAACTCTATTTAAATTATTACCTTTACTGTTTACTATATCGTTAAGTGTATTAGCTATTCTGTTGTCTGAATTCCTATCTACTGTATTAATATCTTTTAAATTGTCTAGAGCAGGTTATAACCTATTTAGTTTCTTTAACCAACGTTTCTTAATAGAGTTATTTTATAACCTATACATTACTGGTATTGTATTAAAACTTGGGGGACAAACTACAAAAGTTCTAGATAAAGGATCTGTGGAGTATGTAGGGCCATATGGTCTTGAGAAAGGACTATTAAATATAAGTAATAATATTGGTAATCTTAATACAGGATCAGTTACAACTTATGCATTATACATCACAACATCAATAGTGATCTATATGTTATCTTATTCTTATGTAAATACCAACATTTTCATAATATCTATTCTTCTAGCAACATGTTTACTACTGTATAACACTAGCAATCTTTATAGTAGTACTATTAACAGTAGTTTTAGTCTTAATCCTAGTAAACTACTTGTGCTTCTTTCATTCTCTACAATAGCATTCGTAATTTACTTCCAATTCGGTGCTCTTTTACTATGCAATCTTGACACTATGACTGATTTAGTTGGATTTTTCAGTGCTACTATTAGTTTAAATACGAAAAATGAAGCAAATGTTTACAATGGTGAAAAGGATTCATATTACGATATTAAAGGTAATACTGGAGATCCAAATATTGATCATTGTCAAAATGATCCCAATAAAGAACATAGATTATCACAATCATACCCTGCCGATTATGACGGTGACAGTCCTACAAGTGGTAACTGTGAAAGATGTGAAGATAAACTAGAATATGTTCGGGATACATACGAGAGTTGTATAAAGTGTGGAATGGAGTTATGTACTTCATGTGGAGATATTCTTATAAATGGTACTAACTCTAATAACCTTTTACCTTTTATTGTGGCAGGGGATGTTCCTGTACTTTTGGTAGTTTCCTCCATAGCTAGATTACTATGTAACAAACTTTATAGAGATGCTTTACTAAGTGCTTATTACCTTAATAGAAGTACTATTAACAGCATTTTTAGTATTAATCCTAGTAAACTATTTGTGCTTCTTTCATTCTCTACAATAGCTTTAGTAATTTACTTCCAATTCGGTGCTCTTTTACTATGCAATCTTGACACTATGACCGATTTAGTTGGATTTTTCAGTGCTACTATTAGTTTAAATACGAAAAATGAAGCAAATGTTTACAATGGTGAAAAGGATTCATATTACGATATTAAAGGTAATACTGGAGATCCAAATATTGATCATTGTCAAAATGATCCCAATAAAGAACATAGATTATCACAATCATACCCTGCCGATTATGACGGTGACAGTCCTACAAGTGGTAACTGTGAGAGATGTGAAGATAGACTAGAATATGTTCGGGATACATACGAGAGTTGTATAAAGTGTGGAATGGAGTTATGTACTTCATGTGGAGATATTCTTATAAATGGTACTAACTCTAACAACCTTTTACCTTTTATTGTGGCAGGGGATGTTCCTGTACTTTTGGTAGTTTCCTCCATAGCTAGATTACTATGTAACAAACTTTATAGAGATGCTTTAGTTAGCGCTTATTACCTTTATAAAAGTAAAGGTAAAAAATAGAATACTAGTGAGTGTTTTAGCTTTAGGGCTATTATATAGCCATTTTTTTTTGAAAAATATATTTCTATTCTATGCAATATATTTTCATTCTATGTAATATATCGGAAGGTTTTTTTTCTTTTTTTTTTTCCACAAAAAAAAATATAAATTCCATATAAACTATTTTTATATATATTTATGTTTTCTATTGTAGAAAGGGTAGAAATCGTTTATAGCGTATAAAGTTGTAGAGTTAGACTTTATAGCTGTGTTATAAACTATAATAAAGGTATATTACATGGCATTATTTCAAAGCTATATAATATACATGGGACTAGTATAATAAAAGCAATTACTATTGGTAATAAAACAGTTCAACAATAAGACATAAGTTGGTCATAACGAATTCTAGGGAATGAAGCTCTAGCTCATATGAATACAAATATCATTATACAAGTTTTAAGTCCTATAACTACACCACTTATAGCTGTTCCTATTATTGAACTATAGTTATCAAAGTCAATAACATTAAAGTTAGATCCATTATCTGTTAGATACATATAACTGTCTCCTGCAATAAATTGTACTAAGTAAAAATAAGGGTATAAATAGTAATTAAAATCAAACAAGTAACCACCTAAAAATAAAATACTATTTAAAATACAAATAAGTACTATACTAGCATATTCAGCTAAAAAGAAAAATACAAAAATAACAGCAGAATGCTCTGTCATAAAACCACTAACTAATTCTGATTCCTAAATAGTAAACTATTCGTAAATACTTTTATTATTCCTTAAAAGGGTTAACTTTTAAGTAGTATTTACCTTAAAAAACCAATCCACTATTTATATATTTACTCACAGTGACCTTAGATTTATCTAAATAAATAGCTAGGTCTGAAGCATAATTAAAACTTCTTATTAAATTATTATCTAGGTCATAGATACCTACACCATTGGGATATTTTACTTTTTTACTTCTCATAAGGGTTTTAGTTTCTTCTGAATGTGTCTTACCAAACATCGGGTTTAATAACCCAGGTTTACTTATTAAAGATTTAGTTTTATCATAATGATGTTTTCCTCAGAAAGGATGATTACTTTTATCTTCTAACCTTTTTACCATCTTTTGTTTAGCTTCTTCTGTATGTTTATAACCTTCTGAGCTAGAAGCATTTTCTAAAAAATTATATAAATCATTAAACTTAAATTTTCTTATATACATAGTTTCTAAATCAGTTAGTAATTTGAAGCTGGTAGCCTTATTTTCATACGTAAAGAATTCATATATACAAAAGTTAAAGTTATCTATACCATACTTTGAGATAGCAGCCTGTAAAGCTCTATTAGATTTTCTATGTGTTAGATGTTCGTTTAATCTTAGATATAAATCTTTCGCACTACCTGTATATTGCTTTCCATTTAGTTTGTTTAAAAAGCTATATATACCCCCCAATTTTTTTTTATAAAAAAATGGAAGATCACGTTTAGAAAATAGGCTATCTTTATCCTGTAAATCCGTTATGGTTAATACAGGAATAGGTATATCCACTTTTGAAGAACTTGACGTAGAATAGGATCTACGTAATGTAAAATTTAAATTAGCATCCCTGCTGTGAGTTTTTTTTTAGTTGGAATTGGTTTATTTTCATTTACCAAACATACTTTCGTATATTTATGGACTATATCATATACAATCATATAATTGTATTATCGCGTGTAGTCTCTGAGGATCCTACTTACTAACAAAGTAATCATTTATACAAAAAAGTATTTTTAGATTAACGTTAGCTTTGGTTTCCTGCTGATTGTCCATTGTGACATCTTTGACAATTTTCACATTACCCTATAAGCAGTTTAACAATAAGACTGTTTAAACATAGTTAAATGTATGTAAAGCTTTAGGAGTTTCCAGCATATAGCGATATTTAAAGAGGCCAAATCTTTATGAATGAAATAACTTTATAAGTATTAAACACTAGCCTCTGCTAAATCAAATGGAGCTCTATTTGTTTCTGCAATAGATCCTATAAAGAATATAATAAATATAGGAAATAAAGGTATCACATATCAAATTGCTCTTTGAGCTTCTATAATTACAGTTATATCTAAACTACCTGCTAATAATACTACTAATAGTATAGCAGAGCTTAAAATTAATTCATAACTAATTAATTGAGCTGTACTTCTTAACCCTCCTAAAAATGCATATTTAGAATTGGCTGATCATCCTGCCAGTAATATACCATATGTAGCTAATGAAGACATAGCTAACATATATAATATACCCAGATTGTAATCTAGCAATACTAAACCAGGACCGTAGGGTACAACAGCATACCCTAATAATGAAAAAATTAATGTTATAATAGGACCAAGGAAAAATAGTACTATATTGGCTTGCGTGGGAGAAACATATTCTTTTAATAAAAGTTTAAGAGCATCGGCAAATGCTTGAAGTAAACCATATCAACCTACTGCATTAGGCCCCAATCTTCTTTGCATACTAGCCATAGTTTTTCTCTCAGCTATTGTTATAAAGGCTACAGTTAATAATACAGGTACAGTAACAGCTAATACTTCAAGAACAGACATAATTGTTGGAAAATATAACATTTTAAATTTAGAATAATGATTTTAAAATTACATTTAAAAAGTATATTTTAATATATCAAGTTAATTATCTATTAAATATGCATAGATTATATATTTTAAATTCATAAGTTAATGTATTATTATCTAATACATCAGTATTCAATTTTATATTTGTGAGCTTTTTTTCCCAGCTTGCAAGATTGCGGCAAGGAGATAATTTTTTTTTTTTTAGTTGTAACGATTATAACTTATAAGATATATTCTAGTTAAAGGGCTTTATTCACGATAAATGAATCTTCTCCCCCAATTGCCGTTTACATTGCGTAACTGCAATTTACCAGTTAAACACAAAAGATTTATATTCCGGGATTTGTTATACTATTATAAATAAGAAAATGTTACTATATATAACGAATCTTATCTTTTTTTTTTGCATAAAAAGTTAATTGTAAAAGAACCATTGTTTTTGGAAAACCTATTTGGAGTTATTAAAAAAAAGAATGATAAAACTAAAATTTACAAGAACCACACACGTTTAACCTATAGTAAATTTATAAAATGGTTAATTAACTAGTAGAGCTATAAATGTAATTAAAAAACGAGTAGTTTTCATTCATAAATGAAAAAAAAAGTAGTGCTAATATAGTAGCTAGACTTAATAACCCTTCAGCTATAAAAATAAAAAAAAATTATTATTAAAATACATTAATACAATCTTTTTCTTATAAAATTTATTATTGTTCTAGACAATATTGCATAGGATCTTAATCTTTTGAAAAAACTAACCCATGATCAGAAAAATAGTATAAGTTTGGTTACATTAGTAAAATGAGGATCTAAATCTATAAAATAAGCAATATTAATGCTAAAAAAGTCTAGTGATATTAAAATACCGATTAAAGGCAAGACACATCTAAAGAAAGCAAGTAATATCTCCATGTTTAAAGGTATAAATTTGACATAGTTTATAGGAAGTATATTTGAAGAACTAGGTTTAGACTCTTGATCTATATTCAATGTTTGAGCATTTTCAAGCTCTTTTTTAGCATTGATAAACTGGGTTTTCCTATAATTAAATTCAGATCTTAGCTCAGCATCTAACTGTTCTAACCCCTCCTTATGACTATTACCACTTTCTTCATCAAAATAGTGAGAGTAATGCTTTTTTATTCCAGGCATGTTAGAGTTCAGAACCTTACCATTAAGTATACGATCAAAGGTTGTTGCTCTAACTACTATTTCTAAAGCATCCTTAGCGTCGTTGAACTCTTTTTCTGTTTCTTCAACAATTTTGGTAAGAGCAAGGATACTCTCTGAAGATTTATCCATGGTACTCTCTGAAGATTTATCCATGATACTCTCTGAAGATTTATCCATGGTACTCTCTGAAGATTTATCCATGGTACTCTCTGGAGATTTACCCATGGTACTCTCTGGAGATTTACCCATGGTACTCATTAAAGGGATATTTGCAAAACTATGTGGGTGAATTGTTCTAGGATCTCCGAATATAGCTTTACTTTTAACAACTAGTAAGTAACCTATATGTAGTCATAAATATTT
This sequence comes from Ascochyta rabiei, assembly GCF_004011695.2. Classification (NCBI taxonomy): domain Eukaryota; kingdom Fungi; phylum Ascomycota; class Dothideomycetes; order Pleosporales; family Didymellaceae; genus Ascochyta; species Ascochyta rabiei. Next base: position 28,819 of record NW_026776140.1, read on the forward strand.
TGATTGTATCATAAAATTATGACTACTTACTCAACCTTTTAACCCAAAAGTTCCATTTCTGGTTTTAGAATTAATTAAGCTATGTTGTAAATTTGATTTAAGATAACCTCTTAGCATAGTAGATGATTCAGTATTAAACGAAGAACGTATATTATTTAAACTACCTGCATATCTATACTTAAAAACAGCTCTCATGGCTGTCAACCGTCTTGTTAATCTACCAGATGCTTCAAATCTTACACCACTTACTACTTGTTGTTTTATAGTGTTTACAATATTATTTTTGTTTAGTGGTTCCGTAGTGTCATCAAAAGTAATAAGAGTATGTAGATCAGGTATTTTTACCATTTGTAGTACAGCTTTTCTTAAAATTCTTACTGCTTTATTTTTTCTATCTCTTAATTTTAAAGCAACTGCTGATGAAAAAACATCACTGTTTAAATGTACAGCTCTTAACTCAACTAAGTTAATTTTTATCTTTTTGCTATAAAGTTTTTCTAATAAGCTAATTAAACCTAAGTTTCTTAAACCTAACACTGAGCTCGTAAATAGAGATGTATTAAAATGAATACTTTTTGTATAATGAAATAAGGTTTTTTGCAATCTAAATAATTTTCTTACTAGTCTATTATTACCCCTAGGTATATTATAAAAATTAAAGTATTTCTTTTTTAATTTTGCTATAGGTGAATAGTTAAATAAATTAGTGTTTTTTTTAAAGAAAGCTGTATTTCATTTATTAAAGATAGGCAAATTTCTTTTTAATAAAAGAAGTAATCTATTTTTATGGTTTGGTATTAATGCTTCTTCTGTGCCCACAGCTATTTTTCTAACCTTAATAAGGGTAACTAATTTTCTTATATAGTGCTCAAAGGAGGATTTTTTTTTATTGTATGTATATAATGTAATAAGAAGTTTACTATTAGTATGTTGTAGTTCAGCTCTACTTGTATAAACTTTATTTGCTGAATAACGTATTTTATTGTTCCGTCTACGTTTAAAAAGTGTTTTTCTTTTTTTGTGTAACATATTAAAGTAACTTTTTAAAAGAATATTTAGTGAAAAATTATTACTTATTAACGATTTACTAGTAGATTTATTGTAAGAGTAAATACTAGTAACTCATTCTTTAGTGGAGCAAGGATAAAAATGAATATTTTTGTATTGCTCTTTTTCAGAATACGTTTGTATTTCACTATCTTTTCTTGTGATAGAGTCAGTAACTAAACCAGTAAAACTATTCAGGTGATGTTTGAATGAACTAACCATCGAGATATATTAATGAATTATTGGTATAAACTAAAGAAATCTAGACGATAAACTGAAAACGAGTAAGAACAGTTATCCTTACTATATATAAACCTGATTTGTCTCGTCTTAATATAATTGAATTAGATAAAAGTAAAAAAATTAATGAAGTTATTACCATGTAGGAATAGAGAGATGCGAACTCTCACTAGTATAGTTAATAGTAATACTAGTTACTCTTAGTTTATTCTTAATAATAGGGTTTTTAGCGAATACGGTTTTTATCCCCTTCTAAATTTATATATAAACGCTATTTTGCTAATCTTTTTTATTATTTATTCTAGATAACGAATAAAAAGCAAATAACTTAGGTTATTTTTATAAAAGGCTTTAAGTAAACATAAGTTTACTCTTCTCCCATTGCACTATAAATCTCTGTTTATAATACAATATTCCACTTTTGACAAGGGGGATTTGCTATACAAATTAGTTAATTTGCATAGCAAGTAAAGTAAAGAAAGATTTTTTTTTTAATTAAATACTCTTTATTACTTTGCTATTATTAATTAACTCTATTAATAATTGCTATGATATAATGAATTAATTAAATGGGAACTAATCATAACTGAATCTCAGCGAGGGTTCTCCTGACTAATATCCATTTGTCTAAAAGAAGTAGGTATTCTTCTCCAGTGTACAAGTATATGTCTTTGTAATTTAGCTCTCGCTAATCTATCTATAATACTATCACTAGGGAAAGTATTAGCCACATTTCCCTGGTCATAACCTAACCGTCTAACGAATTGGCCAAACCGGTAGTCCATTAATATTCCGACTTGCCTATCTGTTCGGGGCGGTACGTCCCCACTAGGGTCATAACCGTCCATAAGGGAAGCGGGATCCGGTAGAATATCACGATATGGTCTACCGTTTTCTTTACGAGTATGACTGTAATCGAACGGTTGTCAATTAGGCTCTCCCCCGTTCCCGTTCCCGCCTCCACCAGAGCTGTTATTATTGTTATTACCTGGTGGAATTCCCCCTCCTGAATTATCTCCTGAGCTCATTGTTACTATATTTCACTCTAAGTGCTCATTAGTAACATAGTTACTTATAGATAACAGAACTAGATCCAAGCTATTTTCTGTATTAGTCAAAATACAAATAACGGAAAAAATACTATAGATAATCCAAATAAAAACGTAAGTTCTTTTTATGTTGGGTATAGCTACAAATAAAAATCTAAATATATAAAAACACAAGAGATTACGGTTAGCTTTTGAAAAAAAGCGTTTAAAAAAAAATGCGCTATGCAAATTCGTTATTTTTTGTACAAAACTTCCTGACATCATATATTATTTTGTACTAGAAGAGGGACGTCCTAAATCGACAAGAGAGTTTTCAAATAAAGTTACAGAATACATTATTACTGTAAAGTATAAAAAGTATAAAACGGTACTTATTTGACCAAATTCTATAAATGGAGATTCTACGTGTTTAGCTCCTAACTGCATTAAGATTAAGAAATTAGCAATAAAGATAAAGAAAGCTGCTTTACTTAAAGGTCTAAATTGCATACCTCTTGATCTACTTACATCAGTAACAGGTAATAGTAATAATGTAAGAATAGCAGCAAACATAGCTATAACTCCTAATAATTTATTAGGAATAGATCTTAATATAGCATAGAAAGGAAGAAGGTATCATTCCGGAACTATGGCTGCAGGAGTTTGCATAGGATTTGCCATAACATAGTTTTCACTATCACCTAATACGTTAGGCATAAAGAACACAAATAAAGATAATACAAATATAAATGCAAATACTGTAATAAGATCTTTAAATATGAAATACGGTGCAAAAGATATTCTTTCATAGTTTCCTGATACACCTAAAGGATTTCCTGATCCAGCTGTATCATGTAAAACTATTAAGTGCATTAGTGCTAAAGCAGCTAATACAAAAGGTAAAACAAAGTGTAATGAAAAGAATCTGTTTAATGTTGCATTGTTAACTGAGCATTTGTGTTGGTAACTTCATTAAAAAAAACTATCGTTACGCTCAATAAATCTCTTCATTGATCGGACTATATCTTAATCTCTCTTTAGTATCTAGAAGGTATTTTTATTTTTTCTGAATATCTAGGTATTGTACGTAATTGTTTTATTCATAATAAATATTGTAATTTTTTATTACCCAATAATTTTACAGGGGCATTATGTAAAAAATTAATAATGTTTTCTATTGATCTTACACCTGTAACTTTTAATCTGGAACAATTCGTTTTATCGATGTATAATGTAGTAGTAAAAGATAAATACTCACGAATAGCAGATAATAGCACCTCTCCATTTTTTTGAGAAACATCGAAACTAGCCACTAAATAATCTTTATCTTTGTGTAATTTGTAAATACTGAAACAACCTTCAGCTTCTATAAATCCCACTAATCAAGCGGTAAAATAAGAGGCATTTGTGATAGATTCTATAGAATTTATGTCTTTACTATCTCTAACGTATTCAGGTAAATTTTCTGAATATATGATACCTGATAATAAAGCGTTTTTAAATCTTAAGTAATCAAGCTGTTTATTAGAAAACATAGGGTATTTATCAAATATAGGAAAAATAAATTTTTTTAAGTGGTCTTTATTTCTAATTCTTAGAGATACCATTTCGATTTCTTCTCTTTTTCTGAAACTTACTACACCTATAGCTAAAATGTTTTTAATTTTATATATCAATTGAACGTCTTTAATAGACAATTCAATACCTAATTCATAGGCTAGGTATTTACCTTTTTTTGTAATAGTAAAAAACCCGTCACCTTCAAATAAACCTACTAAATAAGCATAGGAGAGATCTTCTGCATGTAGTCTCTGAGAGGCTTCTGAAGTATGTATACTTCTCACCCCTGCTGATTGTCCCCATGTCAATGCAATTTTCACGTAAATAATTGTTGTTAAAATCAAGAATAAATCGTATGCAAATCCTAAATTGGGGGATTTTCCAGCATTAAGCAGAATTTTTAACATTACGTCACCGTAATGTGGTCCATCAATCTTTAAACCTCCTCAAATGACGAATGAAACGAATAATGATCGTTTCAATGAAGTATTTAACCTTCATTCTCACCAGTTTTATATATATCCAGTGTTTAGACTATGTCTTCAACCAATTCAAATTAAGAAAATGAATTGGTTGTGGGGTACTCGTGTCAAGCTTATTGTTGGTATTACTCACTTGTTAGTCGTTGAACGTTCTTGATTCACTCTTAATCTAGAAGATAAAAGCCTACCGAATCAAGCTCCGCTGCAAATAATCTATAAATCGGAGGAAGTTTTTATAGACGTTCTTGCAATTCTCCCCATTTGCCTTTAAAATGTTACCATTTTAAGGAGCCCATATTCACGAAAAAAAAGAAAAAATAAAAGTGTGATTTGTGTTTTTACTTGTTTAAAGGATAATTAAGATTTCCATATCGTTTAGTGATCCTTAAATCATTTAATCATTTTGCATAAGAAATCCCTTTAAGCCCAATTAAACCATGTAAACCTGAAAAAGAAAAGAAATTTATCACAGACTGTATATCTGTTTTAGAGCTTACGGAAAATTGATTATACATATTATTTTCTACCTCTATTTTCCTAGTTGTGTTAAATAATAGTTTAAACGATTCAAATAAATTAACATGTATTCTTTGTTTTAATTGAAAACATGCGTCGTTATTACTTTTTATAAAAAATGAGCCTTCTGCCATCGTAAAGCCTACTAATCAATTTTTAAAGAAACTTAATTCAACATAATCTTTTGCATTGCTAGGTATTTCAAATGTTTTACCTACAAGATTTAACCTTGGTATATCTTCAAAGGTTTTTATCTCTTGCTTTAATACAGCGATCACAATGTTAAACTGGTTATTTCTTTTTTCAGTTAAGAAAAATATATTATGATGTAGTAATAATGGAAAAAAAACTTCTTGCAAATCAGTTTTGTTAATAATTAATTTACAAGTTGGGCTCTTATTATCTTTATAAATAGTAATTTTACCTAAACCTAGAACAGAATGTATGTATTGTAAAGTTGAAATATCATCCAGATGTATAGATATTACAAGCTTAATAGCAATAAATCCTTTACTCGTTTTTGTTATTTGTATATAACCATCTCCATCAATTAATCCAACTAAAAAAGATATAAATGATGCAGGAATAGATAAATACTTTTCTTTATTTAATCTAACACTTTTATTTCCTTTTTTTAATGCATTAACATTAACAGTACCTATTGTAGGTAATATACTGCATAAGCAGTAATCTGTTATATTAATATTCGTAAAATTTGTTAACTCAACTATATCTTGTCCAACTCATGGTATAGCACTCATAAGGTTAGTAATAACTGTAGCACCTCATAGTGACATTTGCCCATAAGGAAGAACGTACAAATATACTTAATATAAACTAAAAGACATTTATAAAAAGCTAGTATAACTTTGAATTCGTATATACTATTAGTCATATTCCATAACTAAATATTCCGACTGTGCATTAAGCATCATTTCAGACACCCATCAGTGACCCAGCCTGTCGCGATCATATAAATAACCGACGATCTCTAACTTTTAGTTCTATATTTTATTAAGGTTAGCCTTTATCTAAATAAAACAAAACTAGAAATTCTTTGATCGTATTCACTAACATTGCCAAAGAAATATAAACATTTCTTCAATATCCCTGTCGGGCTATTCTACTTTACTTTTTATTTTTTTTTATAAATTGCATAAAAAGTTTTACTCATAGGACTATAATTTAAATTCAAACCTACAACAATATTTAAACATATTTAACAATTCAACGTCTTCTTAATATCTTTTTTGGGGTTTGTAAAGCCCGATAAATGGTTTTTTGAGAACAACCTAAAGATTTAGATGCTTCTGTTATACTAGGAAACTCCCCATATACTGTATAGTCCATGTTATAAACCAGTATAGGTTTAGAACTATTTTTCATATTTTGAATAGCCTTTTCAGAATAAATAGGTTTGATTTTATTTAAAGCAGATTGTCTCATTGCTTCAATAGTACCAGGAGAGAAGCTTTTACCTGTATTTAAATTACCAATAGCTAGTCTACGCTCTTCACTGTAATTAGTTTTCATATTTAATCTAGTAGTTTCGCTATGTTTATAACCAAAGCTTGAACCCGCTTCAGTCAATATGTTATAATTTGGTAATAAAGATTTTAAGTAAAAGTCTTCCAAATCTAATAATTTTTTATTGTTTTCTTTGGTTACTATCTCAGGAAACAACTCTAAAATTATAAATGCAAAACAAGATATACCATGTTTCTTTACTGCATTTTTAACTACTTTACTACCATGAAAATTGAATAAATGATTAGAAAATCTAGCATGGAATCTACCAGTGGAAGCTGATCCTATATAATAATCCAGAGTAACTTTATTTAGAATTAAATAAATACCACTAAGACCTCGAGTATCGTTCAAAACTCTAGATTTAACCGTTTTATCAGATAGATCTTCATATATAAAAACGGGATTAAGCTTTTTTTCGGATATGAATTTCGTTAACTCTTCACTAATTAACCTACGCGGGGATGTTACAGAAAAATGTCTTCTACCGGCTCCGCAGCCCCAGTCTTGTTTGCTTTGCAATCAAGACGCCGGGGCTATTGTATTTGATTTATTTAAACTTGTAAAGATACCAGGTCTAGTATAATAAGAGTTGAATTTGTTTAGATTGTTGTTGTTATGGTTTAATTCAAATCATTTTGGGCTATTTGACAAACCCAGGAAAGCTGTAGCCATCATTAAAATAAAGATAACAGTACCAATAGTTCATACTAGAGTTCTTGGTGCTCTATATGATCCATAGTACATACCTCTACCTATGTGTAAGTACACTATAAAGAAAAATGCTGAAGCAGTGTTACTGTGTAAATAACGTATTAATCATCCATTATTTACATCACGCATAATATGCTCAACACTATTAAAAGCTTCTGCTACACTAGGGTTATAGTGCATTGCTAATGTTACACCTGTAACAATTTGTATAATTAAACAGAAGGCTAATAAAGAACCAAAATTTCACATGTAACTTAAATTTAAGGGTTGTGGTGAATCTACCAAGTAAGAATTAGCTAATCTCAAAATAGGATGACTTTTTAATAATCTCATTTATTCTTTTTGTTGTTTTATTGTTTTTTAATTTAGTAGAATGTTTACAATTCCATTCGTTATTCAAACTTTGGCTATATATGTAGAAGAGTGAAGTGAACTTAGGAATGTAAACAAAACAGTTTTTTCTTAAATTATCTCTTTTTTAGTTTTTGGATATAAAAAAAAAATTCGTGTATAAGCACATATGTATGCCATATACATTACTATTAATTTTTATTATTAAAAGTCTTTTTTTTTTTATCGCTATAAAAATATTTGCTCTAACTTTTTTTTGTAAACGAGCTGTTCAATACTACCGAAGGTAATCTGTTCTTTTTATAAAAGGCTTTAAGTAAAACGAACTTTACTCTTCTCCCCTTGCACTATAAATCTCTGTATATAATACAATATTACATTTTTTGATAATGGATATGGCACTATAAATATCTGTTCATAATACAATATTCCATTTTTGACAATGGGATTTGCTGTACAAATTATTTAATTTGCGTAAAAAGTTAACTACAAAAAAAGAATTTTCTTTCATTTATAATTTTTTTAATCTTTATTACTACTAGGTTTAAAGCCCTAGATAGGCTTATTTTTTTATTCTTTATTCTTTTATCAATCTTTATAACTACTAGGTTTAAAGCCCTAGATAGGCTTATTTTTTTTTTATCTTTATTACTACTAGGTTTAAAGCCCTAGATAGGCTTATTTTTATTATCTTTATTACTACTAGGTTTAAAGCCCTAGATAGGCTTATTTTTTTATTATTTATTATTTGCAATAAAGAAAGCAACTTCTCTAGAGATACAGATTCTACAATAATAGGCATACAACTGTGTAAGATAGTCGTTAAGTGATATTATAAATAATTTTGTAAGCTTTTTAACTACATAAATTTATTGATTATCAGATGTACGTTTAGTATTAGTAGGTGTACTAGAATCATCATTACCCACAAAACTATCACCAAATCTACGTTTAGTAGTAGCAGATGAACCAGCCATAGAATAATTACCGTTTTCTAGTCTTGTTTTTAATGAATTGTACATTCTAACTTCACTAGATAGATTTATCTCAGTATCCTTTATTGCAGAAGAAGCTTCAAGATATTCCTTCTGTCATTGCCCTGTTAGACCTCTCGCTTCATACACAGATTGTTGAGATACAATATCATTATAGTCCTGTCTAGCTCCTTCAAGTTGTTCCTCAAAGTAAAACACTTTATTTTGTACTTTACTAATTTTTTTTTCTAACTCTGAACGAGCATTTGTAATTGAAGCATCACCGGCACTAGAACTACCGATAGCTGAATTATTAGGAGCTTGCATAGAACTATTATACCCAGCTGCATTACTACCAACAGGTAAAGCACCACTTCCAGCTGTATTGTTAGGAACTGACATAGGACCACCACAATAAGACATTAGGAAAGTATTTTCTTTAAGACATTCATTAATTACAAAACGAATACCACCTAAAGAGCAAAAATAACTCAAGCTAGCGATTCAGTTATCTAGATTAGTAAAAACGTCATATTCTAAATATTTCAAAAGAATAATTCTTATTCCGTAGCCCATGGCTGCAGTTATAAGACTACTAACTAAACCAATAATCATTTTTCTATTGATAGTAAATATACCACTTTGCAATGGCATAGAAGAAAATGCGTGAGGTTTAGGCAAACAATTGAAATTGAAATGTGCTATAAAAAGATTACAGGAAATACTTATTCTTTCAGCAATGTTTTGAATAAATATGAGTACTGTTCCTGTAATCATACTTATTCTTTCAGCAATGTTTTGAATAAATATGATTACTGTTCCTGTAATCACGATAAGAACTTTTCCAAAGAGACAGATTCAACTACTATAGGCATAGAACTGTGTAAGATACCACAAATTTCTGAACATTGACCATAAAATGTTCCTAATCTGTTAATTAGAACAGAGAATTGGTTTAATCTACCTGGGTATGCATCACATTTAACACCTAATGCTGGGATAGCAAATGAGTGAATAACATCCGCAGCAGTAAGAATAAATCTAGTGTGTGTAATTTCAGGAAGAATTACTCTGTTATCTACTTCTAACATTCTTAAAGCCCCTTCTTCTAAGTCAGATTCAGGCACTAGATAAGAATCAAATTCTACAAAATCTCCATCACTGTTTAAGAAATCTGGGTATTCGTAACTTCAATATCATTGGTGCCCTTCTGCTAATACAGATAGTGAAGGATCAGTAACTTCATCCATTAAGTATAATAATTTGAAAGAAGGGAAAGCGATTAATACTAAGATTAAAGCAGGAGTAATTGTTCAAATTAATTCTATTAATGTCAATAAAAACTTCTATACTTTCATATAGAACCGGACTCTATCTTCACCTATTCTAGTACAATATTATATAATATAATGTTATACAATAATGTCTAAGATAACAGGCGTTTCACGTATTAGTCTCTGAGGATCCTACTCTAATTTAAATATAAATTACGTAGTTTCCTGCTGATTGTCCATTGTTTTATCCTACCTCTCTACTTATTATTTATTTTTCTTGTTTATTTATAAATAAAAATTAGGAGGACCAAAATGGCAGAATTGTCACTGATAATATTAAATATTATAGTATCTGAGGCTTTAGGAGTTTCCAGCATATAGTGAAATTTTATTCCTAGTTGTTCCAAGTTTAACCTTAACAATTGTATTGTTTTATCCACTACACTATAATTGTGAAAATTAACTAGATGAGAATTTATACCTCTCCTTAAAGACCTGACCGGAATTCATATATTTTATAACAGTACTTCCGCTCATATCTAAAAATTTAGCTGCTCTTCTAGCTGAAACGAAACTTCCTATAAGTTTGAATTCTTCTGAAGAACATTTTTCATAGATATTAACAGGGTTTCCGTTCGATTTACTAATTTTCTCTTTAGTTTCAGATATATGTTTTCTATTTAAGGCTTTTTCTCTGATAATTTCAATAGTTTTCTCATTGTGAGTTTTACCATAAAAATGGTTATTCTCACCTCCTCTGGTTAACCTCATTTTTTCTATAGTATCCTCATTGTGTTTTCTACCAAATAAAGCTGATTTAGCTCCAATGTATACACCTTTCAATGCTTTACTTGTTTTGTCTTTACTTTCTTGACTATGAGTATAACCTGAAGAACTTCCAGCTAATTTTAGTATATTATACTGAGGTTGTAAACTATCTAGGTAATATTGTTCTCTCTCGAGTAAGAGAGATTTATCACAATATTCTAATATAGATACTGAAAAGTGAATATAACCATATTTAACTAAAGCTCTACTGATTATTAAAGTTTCTTTACTTTTTAAATAGCTTAAGGTAAAATATTTTCGGAATCTTTTTGATAAATCTATAGATTGTCCTATATACATATCACCTGTAAGTAAATTTGTTCACAAATAAATACCAGATTTAGCTTTGTTTTCACAAAGAATCTCTTTTTTCATATTGTAAGCATTACCGTAGAATTTTACTGAAGGAATAATAGATTTATTATTGAGGTTTACATTTTCCGTAGAATGGAGATTGTTTTTATTATTAGTGGAATAAGTCCTTATAGAAATTAAGGCTTTGTTACTAAAAGGTAATTTAACATTGGAATACTTATGAATCGGCACATTTTTACCGTGGTTAAGATATTTGTTACTTATAGGTGATTTAGCACTATCGAAATTTTTAATGATAGCTCCTTGTATTCAACCAACACTAAATAAGATAGCAACTAAGTAATACATAATATTATCGTGTAATTCGATTAAAGCTTCCATTTGTGGGCTAGCACTATCTTGGAAGTAAAGTCCTCAAGCTCTAGGTGCATCACATATAAATTCGCTTGAAAAAGCAAATAAAGAGCTAATACCTATAAAAAAAGAAGCTAAAATACCACTACTTTGTAATGGTAAGCTAGTAAATGCGTGAGGTTTAGGTGGATTGTGTAATGCTCACTCTAACCCTGGAGCACATTTATCTTTAAGTATACGTAAGTAATCACTGAATAATTGAGGAACAGCTCAAGGATATCCAAATACAGCTTTACCTTTAACAAGTTGTAAGTACACTATGTGTAAGAATAGTGCAGTAGCAGCTACAGATATAAGAGAACCAATACTACTAATAAAGTTTCAACCTGTAAATGCATCAGGGTAATCACTAATTCTACGTGGCATACCTTGTAATCCTAAGAAGTGTTGAGGGAAGAAAGTTAAATTAACCCCTGTGAATAAAACTCAGAAATGAGCTTTAGAATAAAGTAAATTATAATCTAACCCTAAAATTTTAGGTATTCAGAAGTATCATCCACTAAATAAGGCAAATACGGCACCCATACTTAAAACGTAGTGGAAATGCAAATTTAAAAGTATAGACATTATTTGATCTATACTTTGTAAACGGTGGACTATATCATTATCTAATTTTTTCTACAAAAGGTACTCTTTGTCATAAAGGATTCTTATATTGAATTCAATCCAATATAAATTCAGAATATATTTTAAATTCTAAGCTTTCTTTAGGTTCATTTTTGAAATCTCTTATTTCAATAAACTTTTTAATTTTTGAGATTCTATAGAATTTAAAATCGGAATATAATCTATTTTTCATGAAATATTCGTATAAGAATACCATACCTTTTACGTTTTGGTATTTATATGTTATAGAGTTATGAGATTTTCTAAGTGAAACAGCGGGTTTATAATTCGGTATGACATTATCTAAATTTAGTTTAGCAGTAAACTCGTTATTTTCAAATTCCAAGTTACATTCTATTCTATTTCCAGCATAGTTATATACAATGGTACCATCTGTGTCAACTAAACCTGCTAAATAAGGATCGTTAGCTTCAATGTTGTAATTTGCTTGTTTATAATCTATGCCTAAATAATCGCAAGATTTTTTTAATCCTACTACTTTTAGTCTAATTAAACCATTAATATTCTTAATTAAGAATAACATTTCCTCTTTCTTACTAATGATTCAGAGAGAGTGTGGTTTATTCTTATCAGATCTAATTCTACCTATATGTAACATATTTTGAATGTAACTCAATATTCTGATATCTCTGTTATGCAATTTAATTCTAATAGTTTTTAAAACCATCTTAGAATTAATATTTCTAATATCAAAGTTACCGTCACCGTCTATAATACCAGCTAGTCATTTAAAAAATTCTTTATTTGAAAGATCTTTACCTTTTGAATCAGATATTTGGCGTGTAGTCTCTGAGAATCCTTTACAGTTTTCTGCTGATTGTATGTCCGTATTTTTAAAAAATACAGGTTTGTTATCATTTTGACTATGAATAGTTAGAAATGTAAAGTTTCTATAAGCATCTATTTTTAAAAGATAATAATGTAATATACATAGTAAACAACAACCTAAAAACATGGTTTCCAGCATATAGCCAAATGCGAAATAACCTAAAAGGTTATTAAGGCCCAATTGAGCAACTACGTAGTAAGTATCGTGGAAAGCAATATCAAGTGATGCGTTCGCAAGAACCACACCTGATAATCCCCCAATAGTAAACATAAATACAAAACCTAACGCAAATAGTAATGATGGTATGAAATGTAAAGAACCACCATAACAAGTTGCTAATCAAGAGAATATTTTAATACCAGTAGGAACTGCAATAATTAATGTTGCAGCTGTGAAATATGCTCTTGTATCAACATCTAATCCTACAGTATACATATGGTGACTTCAAACTACAAATCCTAAGATACCAATAGAACACATGGCGTAAACCATACCAAGGTATCCGAACACACTCTTGTTAGAATTAGCTGAAATTGTAGTACTAATTATACCAAAACCTGGAATAATTAAAATGTAACAATATTTTGATTAAAGGAATAGCTGTGTGTTATAACACAGTCTTTTCTCATTAATACTCAAGAATTTTGAGATCCTTGTTAGGACTTTATCTTAAGTTGTAGTATTTTCTTCATGACGGTTTATTAAAGATTTAATGGTTAATATTTTAGATAGCCCTTTATCTGTTAAATGTTCTTTGTCTTGTATTAATCTATATACCTTTCTTCATCTTAAATAGCTTATATGCTTTCTAGATTGTAAGTGGTATTTATCAAAATATTCTATAATCCTTTTAGCAGAACCGAAATTAGTAGAACCATAATAATAGGTATCTTGAGATTTCCTATATCCAATGTTTCCACCTAAGTATTCTTTTATCATAATTAACAATAAATCACTTTTTTGATCTATTTGAAAATTTAATCTTATTTCCGGTTTATCTCTGGTAATACGTTTAATAATTTTTATTTGAAAACTAGCATCCGCATCAGAAAAACCTGCTAATCAGTGATTATCCAAAATTTTACTTGAATCCATAGTAAAATTCATATTTTGATCTGCATACTTAGTATGACTTAATACATTATTAACTACTTGGTTAAATCTATGTTCTGTTTTTAATTTACCATTTATCAAGTTAATTACATTTAACATACCATTTTTATTAGATACTATTAAAAGGTATGCGTTTTTGTCTTTTACTTTTCTTACATTACCGTAACCTAATCTTTCTTTCAAGTAATAGGCTAGAAATGCATCTGGAGAACTAAAAGTTATAACCAATTGTTGAGCTTTACTAAAATGACCATCTCCGTCTATTAATCCTGCTAGATAATGACCTAATTGTTCATTATTTAGAGGCTTCAAATGTTTAGGAACGTGATCTGACACACGTTTTACATTTTCTAAATTTACTACAACTCCGTCGCGTAGAGTCTCTGAGGTTCCATTTTTTATATATAAAATGTTACCGGCTGATTTCCTTCATTGTTCTAACTTTTTTACTATATCATTTAAGAGGGAGTATTTAGAACTATATAGCGAAGGGGTCCCAGCATACAGCAACGTTAAGAGGCCTACATACGTAACCTCTGGATGTCCGAAGAATCCATTTCTTCAAATTTAACTTATTTGTATTCTCTTGTTAAATCCAGGTACCGGTAGTTTAAACTCCGGGCTTGTGTATCATTCATAAATGATAGAAGAAACCGACTGTACATTAAGCATCATTTCAGACACCTACCAGTGAACCAGTCTGTAGCGGTCACTTAAATAACCGACGGTCTTTAAATGAGAAACTTATTGACCGTTAACACTAGTATCGCTAATATTCATATTACTTTTCCTTATATTTATAAATACATATAAATTTTGAACAAATCCTTATAGAAACCTATAAACCTTGAACTTAAGAGTTGCAAGTAATAATTACTGAATATTAACTAAATCTAAGGTATATTCTTATAATAATATTCACTATTTCAGATCTTATATCTTTTTACATCTGTCTTTATAGTTTCATAACTTGCACGTTAAACCTTGACTTTTTTTCCCTAGTATTTTGAATTTGTATTATTTGATTTATTTATCATTTTAGCTCTTTCAATCATTTCTTGTCTTTTTGACTCATCTAAATGATTTTTATTCATAAGATCATTGTGAATATCTTTTCATAATTTATAGGATAAAGACTTTTTAGTATATAATGTGTATTTATCAAAATAAGAAAAGATATCTTTACAATTGTTTACTCCACCTAATCTAAATTCATAAGTATTTTCTTGTGAGTGTCTAGAAACAATCCCATTTTTAAATAATACAGTTAAATGGTTTAATAATGTTAGATTTATTTCTCACTTTTGAGAGATATTAAAGTTGAAACTAAATCCTTTTTTTTCACCAATTGAACAAGTAAAACAACCTTCTCCGTCAGTAAATCCTGCAAACCATGCATCATTTAAAGTAGGAAAAATAAATCTATTATTAATTACTACAGGTTCTAGTAGTATTCTACCTTTAGCAACTCATTTATTAAACCCTTTAACGAAAAGATCAAATGTTTCTTGTCTCTTTGGTAAAACAAGATTACCATTAAATAAACTGACTATAATATCTATTTCTTTTTTGTTTTGTGTTACATATCTACTAGTTATAGCTGATTGAGGTATAACTTTACCAAATCCAAGAATTTCTTGTATAAACTCTAAAACTTGTTTATCGATTGTAGCTTGTGTAATAACAAATGCTAAATCTCCTCTATTGTTTACTATAAAAGAACCTTCTCCTTCAACGAAACCTATTAATCAAGTTAAAAAGTTATCTGAAGGAATTTTATTATTTGGCAAATGAGTAT
Organism: Ascochyta rabiei; assembly: GCF_004011695.2. Taxonomy (NCBI): domain Eukaryota; kingdom Fungi; phylum Ascomycota; class Dothideomycetes; order Pleosporales; family Didymellaceae; genus Ascochyta; species Ascochyta rabiei. Next base: position 44,456 of record NW_026776140.1, read on the forward strand.
TGTATTTCTTATAAAATGCAGAAAAATCAAACTTATTGTTTAAATTAGAATTAGATATATGTCTTTTAAAGGTTAATTGGTTAGAGCTAGGAAATATAAATAATGTAGATAATATCAAATACTCTTCAAATACTAGTCTTGAGAAAAGATGTTGGTATAATATAGGATCACCACCACCTGCTACTTCAAAGAATGAAGTATTAAAGTTTCTATCAGTAAGAACCATAGTAATTCCCATTAAATTGTTGATTTACTGGATAAAATCCCATAGCTTAAAATACAACTTTTAAGCTTAAAAAGTTATTAAAACTTAGTGTAAATACGCAAACACTCTCGTGTTTGATCGGACCATATCTTATATTTTTACGTTGTAGAATTTTTGTAAATGGTCTCAAATAAAATCTGTTCTGTAATTGTTCATATGAGATTTGATCTTTACTATTTTTTCCTTTCCTTCACTTGTATTATGCTCTTTTCTATCAAACATGTCTACTACTTCCATTCAATCTAAGGAATCTAAATGTTTAGTTCCAAATAAAGGAAATTCTAAAAGATAATTTTTAACTTTAATATTACCTTTAAGGTTAGTAGTTCTAACTCTATACTCAGGTTTTGGTTTATCCGATCTTATTTTTTTTACTTCTGTTTCTAAAAACTCAGCAATATAAGTTAAAAAATCTAAATTATCATATCCTTTGTGATCTTGTCGTCTTTGGGATATTTCTAATTTACATTCCAATTTATGATATATACCTGAAAGAGTAGTTCTTACTTGAAAAGAAGCATCTGCTTCTATAAATCCTGACAACCATGGATTTAAATGTAAAGGCTCTATAGATACAGAATGTTTTTCAATACTTGTTCCTTTATTTTTATTATTAAAATCTATTAATGCGTTAAGACTATGTATTTTAGGTGTTCTCATTTTTCCATTTATTAATGAAATAATTAACAATATACCTTCATAACTATTTATAGTTAATATATAAGCATCTACCCCTTTTTTTCTAGATAGTGAACCTACAGCTAATTCTTTTTGAATAAGTAAAGCTAGAGGTAGGTCTTTTAAATGAAAAACTATTTGTATAGAAGGGTAATTTAACCTACCCTTAGGGGTTCTTAAGGTTTTTGGTGTAATTATTGAACCATCACCTTCAATAAGCCCGGTCAAATAATAGCTAAAGAGATCTTTGTTTAAAATTTTATTGGTATCAGTATGAACAGATCTAAGAGTTGTGAATAAAGGAAAGGTCAAAATATCTAAACTACAACCAAAATATTTTGGCGTGTGGCCTCTGAGGTTCTCTAAAAAGTTCAAACTTAATAGATTACCTGCTGATTGCGATATATATTCATATAACGGTTCCCAGAATACAGCCAAATTTAGAGCCGGCAGATTTAGTTTACCGGCTAAAACAGGTAATGATAATAATAATAAAACAGCTGTAATAACAACTGCTCATGCAAATAGTATTAATTTATGTAATCTTATTCCAGGGCTTCTCATGTTAAAAGTAGTAGTCATAAAATTCATAGCCCCAAGTAAACTTGAAATACCGGAAAGATGTAACCCGAATATAGCCAAGTCCACACTTGGACCACTATGACTTTGTATTCCTGATAATGGTGGATAAAGAGTTCATCCTGTACCTACACCATTTTCAATTCCACCTGCAAATAAGAATAAAACAATACTAGGTATTAATAACAAGTAACTAATATTATTAAGTCTAGGGAATCCCATATCAGGTCCTCCTAATCCTAATGGAAGTAAAAAGTTTCCAAATCCCCCTATTAAAGCAGGCATAACCATAAAGAAAATCATAATTATAGCATGAGCAGTAATAATACTGTTATATAATTGGTTATCCGCAATATACTGAACTCCAGGTCCTGACAGCTCTAATCTAATTAAGACAGAAAAGGCTGTACCTACTAAACCTGCAAATAATGCATATATTAAGTATAACACTCCAATATCCTTAGCATTGGAAGATAAAAATCATCTTTCAAATCACATACTTATCGTTGATGTTTTAATTGCTAAGTCGTTGTACCTATCACTATCGTCTGCAGATACTATTGTATTACTTTTGGCAAACCTAATAGGATTATAACAGGTCACACCCATATATAAAAGAAGTGTAGTTGTATATTTTCATTTTTTTTGAAAAAATATAGTAAAAAAAAGTTCATTTTACTACACCTAATGCTAATTACACTAAATTATAGAAAAGGTTATCTTATTGCGAGTACTATTACAATAAGACTCCATCTAACTTGTGCTTATTATGTATTTAATTCGTTTTTTGAACCAATGCCTTCGAGCAGAGATAGTATTTATATCTATTAAACAGTCATAAAATTTTTCTTAGTAACGAGAACCCCAATTAAAGGCTTAGTACGGAGTCAACGTTTATTTTTGTTTTTTATATTTTTTTTAATTTTTTTTTTTATATTTTTTTTTTAATTTTTTTTTAATTTTTTTTATGTTTTTTTTTATTACGATTTTCCTAACTATATATAAATAAATAATTGGTTAAACGCACATTGCTGTGAAAAATTGAAGACATAGTCTACTAATATCTAGTATCTATACAGTGTAAAGGGATACGAAGGAGTTGAACCTTATATTTATGATCTGCAATCAAAATGCATAGCCCTATGCAACATACCCCTTTTTTTTTAGAGATATATTTTTCACTATCTCTCTCTAATACTTTCTACTAAAAGTAAAAATAAAAATACTTTTTACTATAAAATAAAAACACTTTTTGCTAAAGGTAAAAATAAAAAAGTTAAGCTTTTTTACTGAAGACTAATGTAATTCTAATGCATCTTTAATATATGAACAAGATAAAACTACAAAAACTTGTGATTGAATAAAGGCAATACCTAGTTCTAATCCAGAGAATGCTATTATAAATGCTAATGGTAATAATCCTAAAATAAAGAAAATTATACCAGAGCTCATAATATTATAAGTAAATCCGCTTAAAATATTTAAAAGCATGTGACCAGATAATATATTAGCTGCTAATCTAAGTCCTAGAGACACATTTCTCGCTAAATATGAAATAAACTCGATTAAAACTAACAGTGGTAATAATCCTAAAGGACAACCTGCTGGAACAAATAAAGAAAAGAATTTTAATCCATGTTCTTTGAACCCTAAAACAGTAGCACCTAATACTACAGTGAAACTAAGTGAGAATGTTAATATAAAATGAGATGTTGATGCAAAACTATATGGTATCATACCTATAAGGTTATTAATTAAAATAAAGATAAACAAGGCATACATAAATGGGAAATATGCTTGCCCACTTTTATTGTTAATTTGGTTTACTACAATACTGTGGATAGTAGCATATAATGTTTCTTGGCTTAAAGATCAACTATTTGGAGTAATTTTTGAATGGTTAGTAGCTAAAACACTAAAGTAAAAAGCTATAAACGCAGCAATTGTCATATATAACCCTATATTTGTAATAGATAGGTTCATATTTGCTAATAGTGGTGTATCGATACTGAATAAGTTTCTTATTTCGAATTGATCTAGCGGACTCGCTATTGTTTGGTAGTGGTTAAACATTTATTATTATTATTTTTTTTACTACAAGAATGGTGGTTAGTACAATAAAAGCAATAAAACAGAAGGTTTATTACTTTTATTGCTTTTATTACTTTTATTATTTTTATTACTTTTATTATTTTTATTACTTTTATAAAGCAATTATTCATTACTATGGTCTAATGAATGAATTAAAGGCAAACATTGTAAAATGAATGTAATGTTGTATAAATAGCTATTACTTGGATACAAATAAGCCGGATCCTGTGTGTAATATTTAACTAAAAAAAAGATTAATTAAGGCTTTTTATTTCATAATTCTAATAAAACACTAAAAGTTTTTATGGTTAGATTTTCTGTGCATTACCCAAGCTTGTGCCTCACTAAAAAAGCTATATGTTAATCACCGGACTTTCCTATCATTATCTTAACAACACTAATTATAATAGCTGTAAGATTTACATTTGTATCACAAGTTTAACAACAATATATAAAAATAAAAAAAAAATAAATGCCTTTTATAGTGGGTAGTTTACTAAGCTGTAAATCGTTAGTTAACTTTAAATTATGTAAAAAAAAAAGATCTTTCCTATAGCCAGGAGAGAAATTTTAATTCCCACTATTAATGCATGAAATTAATGTTATTACAATCTAATACTAAATCATATAGATGACCATGAGTATATATAAAATCTAAAAGAGTACGGTTAATAGTAAAAGGAGTAGAACTAATTTTATTAATCATATCGTATATACTGGTATTATGTGATAACACAGAATTTACACGATAACCTTTTTTTTTTTTTCTAATCTTATTTCAATAAGTAACAGGTGGACTAATTGAATTTATTCTTCTTTTATTAAGTAAAAATGGTTTCATGATTTAAAATATATATATTTATATAACTAACGTATCACACTTAACCTTGTAACGTCTAATAAAGGTTTATCCTTTTAACAACAATATGGAAACCCTCGATGGACATAACCTATTGTTGGGTTATATTTAACAAATTTATGTTAAAAAGAAACGAGCCTATAATTATATACTCTTGTGTTGCATTTTGTACAAATAGTAACTATCTGTAAAAATGGTTTCTCTATGGCTAACTACAATGAACAGGAAAGACCTAAAGATAAAAAGTAACTAAACCAAAGTTAACCTAAAACCAAAGTTAACCTAAAACCATAAAAACTTATAATTCGCCTTCTCCCTTCATAGGCAGGAATAAATCGACGGTATTCTAAAGGTGTTATATTCAGGTTTACATCTATCTATATAATCTTGTTCTACTTTAATAACATTAGATCTATCACAATACTCTAATATCTCAAGACGAAAGTTATTATATCCATAAGCCAACAAGGCATTATATATTTTTCTATTATATATAGATGCTCTTTTAGTTAGGTAATTTATATATAAATAACTTGACAAACGTGAACTTAAATTAACAAAACTTCCAACATAACTTTTACCATTTATTTGGTTTACCCATCTATAAACACCGCATTTATGTTTATTGTCTTCTAATATTATTTTTTTAGTAATGAATACATCTTCATAAACAATAATACTGCTAGAAGAATAATTATGAAAACTTACTTTAAGACTGGTCTCTTAAAATTTAAAACTGGTCTCTTAAATTTTAAAACTGGTCTCTTAAATTTTAAAACTGGTCTCTTAAATTTTAAAACTGGTCTCTTAAATTTTAAAACTGGTCTCTTAAATTTTAAAACTGGTCTCTTAAATTTTAAAACTGGTCTCTTAAATTTTAAAACTGGTCTCTTAAATTTTAAAACTGGTCTCTTAAATTTTAAAACTGGTCTCTTAAATTTTAAAACTGGTCTCTTAAATTTTAAAACTGGTCTCTTAAAATTTAAACCTGGTCTGTGAAATAATCGAACTCTTTAAATGTAATTTATTTAATATGGGTTTAATCTGTTTTTTGCCATGAGCCAGAGGAGAAAGTCGAATTCTCATTATTAATGCATGAAATTAATGTTCTAACCATTGAACTACTCGGGCTTTATTTTTATATGGTTTTTTTTTAATTATTAAACCTATATTACCGTATCATTTAATAATAAAATAGTTATAGCCTCTTTTTTAATTATTAAACCTATATTACCGTATCATTTAATAATAAAATAGTTATAGCCTCTTTTTTAATTATTAAACCTATATTACCGTATCATTTAATAATAAAATAGTTATAGCCTCTTTTTTAATTATAAAAGTAATAAAGTCTATAAAAGTAATAAAGTCTATAAAAGTAATAAAGTCTATATAAGAAATAAGTAAAACTATATTAAACTATAGAATAGTTAGCACATAAATAACGATCCTATTTAAATTCCTGTACTGGGAGGATACCCTGGATCGAACAGGGAACTTACTGTTCCACATACAGTTGTTCTGCCAATTGAACTACATCCACCTTTTCTATGTAGGGGTGATTCGAACACCCATAAGTAAATACCAAAAATTTATGACTTACCATTAGTCTACTACATATTAATAATTATAAACATATTTAACTACTAAACATCTGTTTTAACTAATAAACAATATTACTATAATTTATATGGGTAATAAGACTCGAACTTATATGAATTATTTCACCCCGTCCTAAGCGGGACCTGTCTACCAATTTCAGCATACCCATTTTTTTTTTTATTGCATGTATATTATATAATAAGAAGTTTACTATTAGTATGTTGTAGTTCAGCTCTACTTTTATAAACTTTATTTGCTGAATAACGTATTTTATTGTCCCGTCTACGTTTAAAAAGTATTTTTCTTTTTACTTCTTTTTTTTTCTTTTCTTTTTACAAAACGAAAACGATAAAGTAACTCCTAACCGTTACCACTAAATAGTATAAAAGGAGTTTTATTCTTTATATAGAAAAAAATTTTGTACATTTTTATTAAAAAGTAATAAATTGCCCAAGATAAGATTTGAACTTATAACCTAAACACCTTCAAAGTTTCGCTCTACCAATTGAGCTACCTGGGCTTTTTTTTTTTCTAATTACCCTTATTTATACAGAACTAACGTATTTTTTTTTTTCTATTTTTAAAGAAAGCACCCCTCTTTTTATAGTTACGAATAGTTCCTTCACAAATACTTAAGAAACTGGCAGCTTGTACATTATAACTAAAAAAAAAGAAATAGCCTTAGCTATGTAAAGATCTAATAATTTAACAGCTGAACATAGACTAGGTGCAAGAGACATTTTTAACCTAAACTCTTTACTGTGTTTTCTGGCTAAAAAAGGATGGTGAATTAATAATTTGAAATTTAATTTTAACATTGGAGATATTAGGACTCGATCCTAAAATAACGATATGCAAAATCGCAGTTTTACCAATTAAACTATATCCCCTTAAGCTAATAGAAATAGCTCTTAGACCCAAGCGGGGTTCGAACCCGCGCGTTTAACAGTGAAAATGTTACGTCTTAACCACTTGACTATTGGGCCTTAGAATTCATGTAAAGCTTACAATAATAGATTATTGCTATTGCTTTAAATAAAAAAAATAGTTATATTACTAAATAAATTATAGACAAAAAAAAATAATACATTAAGTTTAATATAAGTAAAAAAGTATAACTATTAAAAAAAAGTATAACTATTAAAAAAAAAGTACAACTATTAAAAAAAGTACAACTATTAAAAAGTATAACCATAGAAATATAACTAACAAAAAGGAAACTGTTTTTAACTAACAGTTAACAAGTTTTAAATAATTAAAATACTTAATAACAAATATTTCTATTTACATAATTTACCTTTTAGATTATGCTGTAATAAGGGTTTTAGTCAAATCTATCAATACTCGTTTTAGCGGATAAGTCCGCTAAACTAAGGCTTTTCTTTTTATACTAGGAATGTTATAACTAAAAAGAAAAATTTATTTCCCTTTTTTTTAAGATTAAGAAATAAGGTTTACTCTCCTTTTAAAGGACTATCCCTTTTTAGGTTTTTATGCTGTAAAACCTAAAAATGAATTAGCATTCCGCTATCCCCTATTCACCTGCCGGGTTCCAGTTGGCTAGCCTTAACCGTACGAAGAGGTAATCTTGTTCTTAAGAGGACAGATATTTTATAGTGGCTAGGGGGGGGGAGAGGGAAAATCTCTAGACGGCTCCCGAGTGCTATCCGCGGCTCAATCCCTCTTTCTGTGTGTGAAATTAATTGATTGCGATCAATTAATGAATTAAATAAAACCGTTAATAAGTTAAATAAACCCGTTAATAAGTTAAATAAACCCGTTAATAAGTTAAATAAACCCGTTAATAAGTTAAATAAACCCGTTAATAAGTTAAATAAACCCCGTTAATAAGTTAAATAAACCCCGTTAATAAGTTAAATAAACCCCGTTAATAAGTTAAATAAACCCCGTTAATAAGTTAAATAAAAAGGGGGTGTCCCACTAAGGCCAGAATGATTTGAACACTCATCTGAGCTATTATGAGCAGCTTGCTTTACCTATTAAGCTATAGCCTTTTTGTTTTTTGTTTTTTGTTTTTTGTTTTTTTGTTTTTTGTTTTTGTTTTTCTTTACAACTACTAGGTTAAAGCCCTAGACAGACTTGTTATTTTTTAACTCTTTGAAAAAAGTTGCAAAGAGTAGATGCGGACAAAGGATTTGCACCTCTATTTTCTGGTCATGAGCCAAATATGTTTCTATTACATCAACCCGCATTTTTTTTTTTAAAAGGAATCTAGATAGCCCAGTACGAGAATTGCACTCATATCTTCCGATTACAAAACGGGTGCATTACTATTATGCAAACCAGGCTAACTAATGTATTTTTAATGATAAATATGTTATTTAGTTAATAAAAATAACCAGATAACTATTGTATCTAGTTATAGAAAATTAGTACTTTGTACCTAAGAACATCAAAGCCCTTTCAGCCAAAGCCTATTATCCCCTCTCCTATCTTAGTACTAGCCTTAGTTGTTAAACTAGTTTACTAGCCGTAAGGATAGCGAGATGTGGATTCGTAATGTTATACTACGTTTCTAAGAGTATCTTAAGGTAAGCTTCGTGCCTAAATGCATTCAGCACTTATCTTAACTAACATAGCTTTCCTGCCGTGCCTATACTATTCATAAATACTTGAGTATAAAAGTATTACCATTTCTAGTTCCAATAGGAAATGAATAAATCTCATTTTTATTACTCTCCTTATTAAGTAGCTTTGCTATCTACTTAGTAAAGAGCACCTATTCTCACCTTAATTTTTATCAGGTTAATATTAAGCGTATAAACAACAGGTAAACCATAGGTTACCATACCCAACTCCTTTCGTACGAAGGGGCTATCCTTATTTTACTCTAATTTCCTCTAGAAGATAGAAACCATACTGTCTCACGACGTATTTAACCCAGCTCGTGTAGCTCTTTAATCGACGAACAGTCGTACCCTTCATGATTCCTGCATTCATGTGGATGAGCTAAGCCGACATCGAGGTGCCAAACTGCGCACTCAATTTGTACTCTCTTGCGCAATTAGCCTGTTATCCCCAGCGTAGCTTTTTCAATAATACAAGACCTTTCCTTACTGCGTCTTGCGGTCTTTATGCCCTGCTTACGCAACTGATAGACGTGTATGTCAAACAGTAAAGCAAGATTAAGCCATTAAACTTTGGAAGTATATATCAATATCATTTTTCTTTTAACTAAAAAAAAAAATAACAAATACTAGTAACACTTACTATTATCTATACACCTATTTTCCACATAGGTAAAATCTTACTTATATTAAATTGTTTTAGTTCTAACTTAAATAGAAATATAACTGAATTGGTTATAGATACTAATAAAAGTAAATATAAAAAATAACAAACTACATATAGTAATTAAAAAATTAAACCATATAAAGCAATTAGTTAATAAAAGCTTTATATAATTTGCGTATAGCATATTACAAAAATAAATTTGGATACTCCCAGGTACTCTTTATGGGATCTGTGCCCCGCATAAACCATCTGCTAGCCATTGTCTCCTGAGAGGGATCTAGTGATCCTTCTCCTTTTTTGGATTACATTCAGACGTCAGTTACAAATCTGTAACCTATTCTACTGATATAACAACCAGAGTAAAGGTGTTTCAATTTTGTCGTGTGCAACTACCTTATTCTCTAAAACCTGTTACATTATACCCTATAACTAGTAACAGTAAAGCTGCATGGGGTCTTCTCGTCTATCTAGAGATAGGCAGTATCTTCACTGCCATTCCAGTTTCACTGAGCCAATCATTGAGACAGCTGTTGCATCGTGAGATCATTCATGCGCGACATCATTTAAATGCCAAGGTATTTCGCTACCTTAGGACCCTTATAGATAAGGCCGCCATTCAATGGGGGTTCCTTCAAAACCTAAACTATATTAGTCATTTAAGTAAATCCGTTAACCAGCCATCATTGGGCAGATAGCGCACTCTATACATTGATTTACATCTTACGCAAAGTGCTGTGTTTTAATTAAACAGTCGTGCAACACCATTTTATGTCTCCTCTTCCTAAACTGATATTAATCAGTAGGAATGGCACACCTTTTCCCTCAGTTACGGTGTCAATTTGCCGAGTTCCTTAATGATTGTTAGCTCAAACGCCTTCGTATTCTCTACTAGCTTACTTGTGGTAGTTTTTAGGTACGGTTTTTTATTTCAATTTTAAAGGAAAATTTTTCTTTATTATTAGCTTTATTTTCTTTTTTTTCGGTCATTATCCGTTTTTTTCCTTATTCAGATTTTATGCTTTTCCAGAACATTTTACTCTATTTATTTATGTTGTCACATCTAATCTTCTCATCATTTTATCCTTTAGGTTAAATTTAGAGACCGAATCACTTTTCCATAAGCTTAAGGCGAGAGGTCCTATTCGGCATCCTCTTTTTCGTTACTCGTGTCAGCATTCTCGCTTGGGATATACTGGACTAGCGCTATTTAGCGATCAAACTAGGTGCTAGTTATCTTGAAACTTATGTACTTCCCTTTTCCTACCTATTATTTACTAATGGTAGTGCTTTGTGGTGCAACTACGGTTGGACTTTCTCT